>NC_068317.1:30805213-30815213 GCF_025860055.1 Xyrauchen texanus
TTCACATTTGGGCTAATATCTCTGCAACCGCATGGGCTAGAATTGAAACGATTTTTCCTCTGATACCCCGAGTCATCGTCATGACTCACCGTCATCTAATTGGTCAGAAGTTATATATTGATCAGTAAATTGGGTCATGGCCAAAACATAATTAATTGGCTTAAATCTTCATAAGTTTTTGTCACGAGGGTCTCTTGAGAGAATTGGACCAATGGTCTACGTTTTTCAGAAATTCTTAATGGATGACTGATACCAACAAAGTAACTCGAGATTTTGGGATTTAATTCATTTGCCACACTCAAATTTGGCACTCATGGTCATTTTCTCCTGGATACTTCTGCTGTATATTGTTTTATATCCACTGCGTGCCCAATTATCCTCTGGATTAATTGTATTGTTTACACACAATGCTCTCGTCAATCTAAAATGATATTGAACCTCAAACCTGAATGTGTATCAAAGGAAAAATGAGTTTTGTCTTTCTCAGGGGGATATATAAGTGTGCACAATTATTAGGCAACTAAATTACAAAAATAATTTCTCCCAACTCTATTGTTTATTCTCAATTTTAAGAGTAGGTGCAACAAATAAGTAACATAGAATTACAATTAAATACCATTTCTGGCCTTTCAGAAATATTCAATGACCAATATATCCACCCTTCTTTTCAATAACGGCCATGAGCCGTCCATCCATGAGTCAGTTTCGTGATCTGTTCACCACCAACTTTTGCTGAACAGCATCCACAGCCTCCCAAACGCTGTTCAAAGAGGTGTCTTGTCGAGGGGCGGCTGTGGTTCAGGTGGTACAGCGGGTCGGCCATTAATTGCAGGATTGGTGGTTCGATTCCCGGCCCACATGACTCCACATGCCGAAGTGTCCTTGGGCAAGACACTGAACCCCAAGTTGCTCCCAATGGCAGACTAGCGCCTTACATGCAGCTCTGCCGCCATTAGTGTATGAATGTGTGAATGAGACACAGTGTGTGAGAGAAGGGTGCACAAGTTCTCAATAGGATTTAAGTCAGGTGAGGAAGGGGGCCAAGTCATTATTAGGGCATCTTTGAGGTCCTTGCTGGCTAGTACTTGGATGCATGTGATGGATTGTGGAGGACTTGAAGAAAGAACTGACAGTAGGTTTGAGAGTTGAGTTTCAGTCCATCTTCAGCTCGAAAAGATCCAACTACCTCATCTTTAATAATAGCGGCCCATACCATTCCCTCCGCCACCTTGCTGGCACCTGACTCGATGTGATTCCCTGTGCCAATTAGTGATCCTGCCACGGGCCCGTCCATCTGGTCCATCAAGACTCACTCTCATTTAATCCGTCCATAAACCCTTGAACAATCTGTCTTCATGTATTTCTTTGCCCAATTTTGATGCTCCAGCTTGTGAATATATTCAGTGGCGGTCGTGTTTCGGTCTACTTGACCGTGCCCGTGTCTCTGAGCAGTTGGCACCCTGTACTTCTGGGCACTCCAGTGTATGGTGGCACTGGAGGATAATGGGCTCCTGGTAGCTTCACGTTGAATTCTTCAAGTCTTTTGCAGTTAATTTGCACCTTTTCTTCTCCGTGCATTTTTTGTGCCCCAGTTGACTCTTGACAACGAAACGTGTGATTGTCCGGTGGTCACGCCTCAATAGATATTTCAAGAGTGTTGCATCCGTCTGAAAGGCATTTTACAATATTTGACATTTCAGCGTCAGTTAAATCTGTTTTTTGGCCCATTTTAACTGAGGTAATGAAGCTGCCTAATAATGATGCACACCTTCATATAAGGTGTCAGTCACTTTGGCCACACCCCCCTCATTACATAAATACCACCTGACGATGTTTGAATCCAATAACATTCAAGATTATATGGTTTGGAGTCGGAGAATGTGCACGAGAGTAATCAGAAAACTCTCTTATCTAATAATTGTGCACGCAGTGTCGAGTCCTTTATGATTATATATGATTTACAGTTACAGTACATGTATCACAATAGCACAATATTAAAGCATCATTATCTCCGATGGCAGACAGACGCTATCTACAATGATAAAATAATGTCACGTTCTGTAAAGCAGTTTACACGTGAATGATGAAAGAAATATCAACACTACAGTGTGTACTTGACAAATAGTCTATTTCTAAGTTATTTAATTAAAACATTAAATAATAGCTGTAGAGTTCACAGGTCAGTACATCCTCAAATGTCACTTCAGAAATCTCCAATTCATCTCAAAAGAGTCCCGAGATCCTGATGAATATTCACACAATGACACGGTGAGTTGAACGCAAATGATCGAAACGCTCCACAGAAACTGAAGCGCTTGACGTACAGCACGACATGAGAGATGAAGATCTTCACCGGTCCATTAAATCACACGTTCCTTCAGACGTCAGGCCAGAAAGTCACCTCTCTTGCTGCACCAGACGACGAGCAGCACCATGGCCAGCGTGAGGAAGATGGGGATGAGGATGAGGAGGGTGAGCATGTCGTCGGGCGGGTCCACGTATATGACGCGCTCCAGCGTGCAGTTGGAGAAGAAGTGTTTGTGGATGTGGATGATGAACCGCTCCACCAGCGGGTTGGGCCAGAAGCAGCCGATGCGTTCGGTGTTGTTCTCCGTACAGAAGGAGAACACGTGATACTCTCTGAAACACACACAGATAAAACACGTAAGAATCGTTTCATCACGCTCATACTTCAGTGAGATGAGTTCAGACGACTTCCCTAATGGATCTGTCAGCGCTGAATCTGAAAGGCTTTTCCCAGAGTTCAGTGGGGTGAATAAAGAAGACACTCCATCTGAGACGAGAGTTCAGACCTTTATAATGAGAATAAAGACTTGTCTTTCATCCCCTTTTTATCTCAATGAAGTCTCCGAAAACGAGGGCTGCAGTTTGAATTTCCATGATAATACACACAGTCACATCTTGAACGGATCTTCATTCTCTGTAGAGTTCATCCTGCAGGTCTCTGTTCCTGCCAAATACACTATTTCAATAGAGTTTGATGTGAGCGTGTTGCTTATCTGACAGCGTTACTCTAATAAACATTAATATTGAACATCGTCCTGCGGTCTCAAGACAAAGACAAAACTGTAGAAGCGTATTTCTCGATTCGATAACGATGCACACACTCTCAATTCAATTCAATTGCACTTTTGATTTGATTCATTTGAGTGTTTAGTTACATTATACATCATATTGATATTTCAGAACAAAGCACAATAAAAGTGTTTGCTGGATTAAAGTCTTCTGAATCACACGGTAACAGAGAAACCGAGTCTTCATCTCCATGAAGGTCATCACATCTCATTAAAAATGCACATCAGAATGTCACGTTCGGTCACATGACACATTAATGTCTGAATGTCATGGCTTCATTTTCACTGTGAAATATAAATATATTACTCATTATTTGTGATGTGTCACTGAACCGCTCGTTGTGTTCAGATTCAGTGATCTTTGCTTTCGATGTAGTATTTTTTACACACATAATGTACGGCTATAAAACCCATTAGAGGACAAACATTACAGCTAACAGCCGTCATTACTGCAGCACTATTGCTCTATATGATCTTCAGATTTACAGTCGTTAGGGAGTGACATCAGTTCTGTGTCTGTTTCACCATCTGCTGATCTTTATCTATATATATCATGAACCCTTCAAGAGTATGTTAGAAATCAGCAGGAAACACAAAGAGTATGCCAAAAACAGTCCATTGCTGAGGCAGAAGAGAAATACACACATAATCATGCCATAGAAAATAACAGAATAGAATAGAATTGAACAAATTAGAACAGAATAGATTAGAAAAGAACAGAATAGTAAAGAACAGAATAGAGCAGAATAAAACAGAATAGTATAGAACAGAATAGAGAAGAATAAAACAGAACAGAACAGAATAGAGCAGAATAAAACAGAATAGTATAGAACAGAATAGAGCAGAATAAAACAGAATAGTATAGAACAGAATAGAGCAGAATAAAACAGAATAGTATAGAACAGAATAGAGCAGAATAAAACAGAACAGAACAGAATAGAGCAGAATAAAACAGAATAGTATAGAACAGAATAGAGTAGAATAAAACAGAACAGAACAAAATACAACATAATAGACTAACAGAATAGAATAGAACAGAATAGAGCAGAATAAAACAGAATAGTATAGAACAGAATAGAGTAGAATAAAACAGAACAGAACAGAATACAACATAATAGACTAACAGAATAGAATAGAACAGAATAGAGCAGAATAAAACAGAATAGTATAGAACAGAATAGAGCAGAATAAAACAGAATAGAATAGAACAGAATAGAGCAGAATAAAACAGAATAGTATAGAACAGAATAGAGCAGAATAAAACAGAATAGTATAGAACAGAATAGAGCAGAATAAAACAGAATAGAATAGAACAGAATAGAGCAGAATAAAACAGAATAGTATAGAACAGAATAGAGTAGAATAAAACAGAACAGAACAGAATACAACATAATAGACTAACAGAATAGAATAGAACAGAATAGAGCAGAATAAAACAGAATAGTATAGAACAGAATAGAGCAGAATAAAACAGAATAGTATAGAACAGAATAGAGCAGAATAAAACAGAATAGTATAGAACAGAATAGAGCAGAATAAAACAGAACAGAACAGAATAGAGCAGAATAAAACAGAATAGTATAGAACAGAATAGAGTAGAATAAAACAGAACAGAACAGAATACAACATAATAGACTAACAGAATAGAATAGAACAGAATAGAGCAGAATAAAACAGAATAGTATAGAACAGAATAGAGCAGAATAAAACAGAACAGAATAGAGCAGAATAAAACAGAATAGTATAGAACAGAATAGCACAGAATAAAACAGAATAGTATAGAACAGATTAGAGCAGAATAAAACAGAACAGAACAGAATACAACATAATAGACTAACAGAATAGAATAGAACAGAATAGAGCAGAATAAAACAGAATAGTATAGAACAGAATAGAGCAGAATAAAACAGAATAGTATAAAACAGAATAGAGCAGAATAAAACAGAATAGTATAGAACAGAATAGAGCAGAATAAAACAGAACAGAACAGAATAGAGCAGAATAAAACAGAATAGTATAGAACAGAATAGAGTAGAATAAAACAGAACAGAACAAAATACAACATAATAGACTAACAGAATAGAATAGAACAGAATAGAGCAGAATAAAACAAAATAGTATAGAACAGAATAGAGCAGAATAAAACAGAACAGAATAGAGCAGAATAAAACAGAATAGTATAGAACAGAATAGCGCAGAATGAAACAGAATAGTATAGAACAGATTAGAGCAGAATAAAACAGAACAGAACAGAATACAACATAATAGACTAACAGAATAGAATAGAACAGAATAGAGCAGAATAAAACAGAATAGTATAGAACAGAATAGAGCAGAATAAAACAGAATAGTATAGAACAGAATAGAGCAGAATAAAACAGAACAGAACAGAATAGAGCAGAATAAAACAGAATAGTATAGAACAGAATAGAGTAGAATAAAACAGAACAGAACAAAATACAACATAATAGACTAACAGAATAGAATAGAACAGAATAGAGCAGAATAAAACAGAATAGTATAGAACAGAATAGAGTAGAATAAAACAGAACAGAACAGAATACAACATAATAGACTAACAGAATAGAATAGAACAGAATAGAGCAGAATAAAACAGAATAGTATAGAACAGAATAGAGCAGAATAAAACAGAACAGAATAGAGCAGAATAAAACAGAATAGTATAGAACAGAATAGAGCAGAATAAAACAGAACAGAATAGAGCAGAATAAAACAGAATAGTATAGAACAGAATAGCGCAGAATAAAACAGAATAGTATAGAACAGATTAGAGCAGAATAAAACAGAACAGAACAGAATACAACATAATAGACTAACAGAATAGAATAGAACAGAATAGAGCAGAATAAAACAGAATAGTATAGAACAGAATACAGCAGAATAAAACAGAACAGTATAGAATAGAATAGAGCAGAATAAAACAGAATAGTATAGAACAGAATAGAGCAGAATAAAACAGAACAGTATAGAACAGAATAGAGCAGAATAAAACAGAACAGAATACAACATAATAGACTAACAGAATAGAATAGAACAGAACTGTGTGCGGTGTGTGTGTGTGTGTGTGAGAGTGTGTGTGTGTGTGCGCGCGGTGTGTGTGTGCGCGGTGTGTGCGCGGTGTGTTTTTGTGTGTGTGTGCGGTGTTTAATCACTGACCCTTAACACTTAGTTTAATAATTTTAAACCATGATTTTACCTATACATAATTCATATTTACATTACATTCAAAATGTTAGCCAGAGGGGAACTGGCCCCCACAGTGAGTCTGGTTTCTCCCAAGGTTATTTTTCTCCATTAATCAACATCTTATGGAGTTTTGTGTTCCTTGCCACAGTCGCCTACAGCTTGCTCACTGGGGTTATTAATACAATTATTATTTAATTATTCTTAAACATGATTATGAATCGTATTTTATCTAAATTACACAATGATGATTCATCAACTTTATAGACATTACAGTTTTATCGTCTGTTAATGCTGATCATCTGTAAAGCTGCTTTGAAACGATGTGTGTTGTGAAAGGCGCTATACAAATAAAATTGACTTGACTTGACTTGACTTGTGTATGTGTGCGGTGTGTGTGTGTGTGTGTGTGTGTGTGTGTTTTTGTGTGTGTGTGCAGTGTGTGTGTGTGTGCAGTGTGTGTGTGTGTGTGTGCGTGTGTGTGTGTGTGTGTGTGTGTGTGTGCAGTGTGTGTGTGTGTGTGTGTGTGTGTGTGTGTGTGTGTGTGTGTGTGTGTGTAAGCATACTTGGCAATAAATCTTGTTCTGATTCTGAAATGGATTAGAGTGGACGTGGAATATGAGCTGCATCATAAACTGAATGAGCTGGCAGATCCATGTATGACTGACATGAATAAATTATTGAATAAATGAATGCTAATGAGGTTACTGAAAGGTTCCTGTGATTATTATGCAAATGAGCATATGTGTTTGAAATGTGATTGGTCCTTCAGGATCACACTGCAGTGCTTTCGTGTGTGTGTGTGTGTGTGTGTGTGTGTGTGTGTGTGTGTGTGTGTGTGTGTGTGTGTGTGTGTGTGTGTGTGTGTGTGTGTGTTCTGGAAGTGCTGGTGTCTCCAGGCGTTCTGGAAAACCAGTTCCGCTCAAATCTCATTAATTGGTGTTTCTTGGTAATTGGTGTCCATGTTCTGACCCGTCTGAGTTCAAACCAGACGCCTGATTGTCTCTCTCTATAAAGTGTGTTAGTGGAGAATCTGTGACCAGTTACAACATCACTGTCAACCTGAATACAAAACTCATATTAACATTAGAGACACACTGGAGCTCATCAGAGAAACAATCAGAGACGTAATGATCCGTACACACGTGCAGATCTCACCTGAACTACTGCAGAACTCAGTGCAGTCCTGCTTCTGCTCATTCTGTGTGTCTTCAGAAATACTTATAATATTACTGTTTCTCAATGCTAAGAACACAAAGAACAGACTGTGCTGTACTATCGAATGAACTCAGAGTGTGTGTGTGTGAGTGTGTGTGTGTGTGTGTGTGTGTGTGTGTGTGTGTGTGTGTGTGTGTGTGTGTGTGTGTCGGTGGTGGATGATGACATCAAATATATCCAGAATAATGCAAAAGAATGCACAGTGAGTGAGGTAGTGATGTACCCTATAATGTGTGTGAGGTAGTGATGCACCCTATGAAGGGAGTGAGATTGCGATGTACCCTATGAAGAGTGTGAGGTAGTGATGCACCCTATGAAGGGAGTGAGATTGCGATGTACCCTATGAAGAGTGTGAGCTAGTGATGCACCCTATGAAGGGAGTGTGATTGCGATGTACCCTATGAAGAGTGTGAGGTTGCATCTGTCGTGAGGATGAACGAGCTGCATGTCTCTGGTGAATTGTTCTCCACACTTCTCCATCTCCTGCAGCAGAACGGTGTGGTTGCACTGGAGGAGTTGCAGTCGCTGTGTGTGCGTAAACTCATCGCTGTCTGTAGCTGCACACACATCACAGGACATCATTCAGCGTCAGTCGTGATATAAAGAGTTCACTTGATGAAACAGTTTAAATGTTTAATTGTGTTCTCACCTGATACACCTCTCGTCATCAGTGCGTTCACTGCAAACACACAAAGCAACAAATGTTTAGCATGAATATAATGATATATATGATGCAAGCGCACAGAACAGTCATGAGTTAGTGTTCATGTAGTACAACAGCAGTCGTGTGCACTGGATCAGTCCGCAATAGTGATATTATGAGCACTTGATAGAGGTGTCAGACGCTCTCTTCCGCACAGAATGAATCAGACTTTATGGTGACTCACTCTTTTTAAAAAGTCTGGATCTGCAAGACTAGTTCGGGAAAGATGCAGATTTTATTCCGGTGCCTCTATGAAAAATTCAGTGAATATCACCAGAGCAAAACACATTTCTATTTCAACTCTAAACTCTCTCCTGGGACATGAGAAAAGATGATCAACTTCAGCACATTTGACCTGAACCTGAGAGGAATGTCACTTCACCAAAGAGATCAGTCGTGTGGACCAGCACTAACCACCATAAACCGGTCTGGGAACCGAAACCGGTCTCAGCTGGTCTGTGAGAACAGCAGCGCATGAATCACAGATACAACATGCCCCATATGCAAATGAACCGGAAGCTTTTCGTCCAATCACATCCAGCGTGTGTTTGCGATCGCTCCGGAACTGTCCCTTTAAAACTCAATGTTCTGCAGTCAGGCCTTCACTGTTGTGCTACATGCTAAATGTAGCGGTTTCCTGCGTTAGGATGCAGACGTGTTAAAGACATCCACACACAACTCACCACACGCCCCGCCAAGAGCGAGAACCACATTACAGCGACCACGAGGAGGTTACCCCATGTAACTCTACCCTCCCTAGCAACCGGGCCAATTTGGTTGCTAAGGAGACCTGACTGGAGTCACTCACCACACATCCCACCGAGAGTGAGAACCACATTATAGTGACCATGAGGAGGTTACCCCATGTGACTCTACCCTCCCTAGCAACCGGGCCAATTTGGTTGCTAAGGAGACCTGACTGGAGTCACTCACCACACGCCCCACCGAGAGCAAGAACCACATTATAGTGACCACGAGGAGGTTAACCCATGTGACTCTACCCTCCCTAGCAACAGGCCAATTTGGTTGCTAAGGAGACCTGGCTGGAGTCACTCACCACACGCCCCGCCAAGAGCGAGAACCACATTACAGCGACCACGAGGAGGTTACCCCATGTGACTCTACCCTCCCTAGCAACCGGGCCAATTTGGTTGCTAAGGAGACCTGACTGGAGTCACTCACCACACATCCCACCGAGAGTGAGAACCACATTATAGTGACCATGAGGAGGTTACCCCATGTGACTCTACCCTCCCTAGCAACCGGGCCAATTTGGTTGCTAAGGAGACCTGACTGGAGTCACTCACCACACGCCCCACCGAGAGCAAGAACCACATTATAGTGACCACGAGGAGGTTACGCCATGTGACTCTACCCTCCCTAGCAACCGGGCCAATTTGGTTGCTAAGGAGACCTGACTGGAGTCACTCACCACACATCCCACCGAGAGTGAGAACCACATTATAGTGACCATGAGGAGGTTACCCCATGTGACTCTACCCTCCCTAGCAACCGGGCCAATTTGGTTGCTAAGGAGACCTGACTGGAGTCACTCACCACACGCCCCACCGAGAGCAAGAACCACATTATAGTGACCACGAGGAGGTTACGCCATGTGACTCTACCCTCCCTAGCAACAAGCCAATTTGGTTGCTAAGGAGACCTGGCTGGAGTCACTCAGCACGCCCTGGATTCAAACTCACGACTTTAAAAACAGAAAAGGTTTAAGCTTAATTATGGGGAAGAAAACGCTTGACATCTATGAATGTTTATTAAGTGT
>NC_068317.1:30825213-30830213 GCF_025860055.1 Xyrauchen texanus
CCAGTTCAAACCAGTCTGACCATTCCCTGTTTCATACACAGAACTGACGCTCACTGGATGTGATTTTGTTTTTGGTGCCATTCTGAGTTAATTCTAGAGACTATTGTGTGTGAAAATCCCAGAAATACTCAAACCAGCCCGTCTGACACCAACAATCATCAATATAAACAATCATGCCAATCAAAAATTATGCCTATCAACAATCATGCCAATCAACAATCATGCCAATCAGCAATCATGCCTATCAATAATCATGCCAATCAACAATCATGCCAATCAACAATCATGCCAATCAGCAATCATGCCTATCAATAATCATGCCAATCAACAATCATGCCAATCAACAATCATGCCTATCAATAATCATGCCAATCAACAATCATGCCATTGTACAAATCACTGAGATCAAATTTTTCCCCATTCTGATGGTTGCTATGAACATACACTGAAGCTCCTGACCCGTATCTGCATGATTTTATGCACTGCGGCCACAGGATTGGCTGATTAGATAATGGGCGCATGAATAAGTAGATGTACAGGTGTTTCTAATAAAGTGCTCATCGAGTGTATGTTCTTCAGTCGTAATCTTGACCGACTGTTCTGTAGATTGTTGCACTTTCATGGTGCTGGTTTACATAGAAAATATCTGCTCAGGAACGTTCCAAAGATGGCCAAAAACTGGACTGACTTGCCTTCAAAGGGAATTTGGTTTAACTAAACTAACTTAACGAAGTGTTGCTTTCCAGTAACGAGTTCCTCTGTACCATCACAGAATGCTTCATCACATTTTAGGGACAAAGGACGTCCTGGCACATTTGTTTTTTTGAGAAGGCGTACGAGAACGATACTTCCCTTGTTTACCTGTTCTTTTAGATTTGAAGTGTTTCTGTGACCGTAGCTTCTCTGGTCGCTATGTGACTCAAAGTGATTTTTTAAAAGTTATTATAATTAAACGAATATATATTCTGAATTAAACTGCCTGCTGTCGTGTGTGACGGTCGTGATGGTGTTTTCCATGTATGAGTCGACACAAACGCTCACATTTGATGTGCACAGCACATGCAAACTCTCTATTTATCTCTTTCAATTGCAACTTTTGTGCAAGATATCGGACCTGATTCTGGGACAGTGTTAGTATTGGGACATCCCTAGTTGTCACCCTAATTCAACATATATCAAAACGGGACTTTTATTATGAAAACATGCAACATCAAAACAGGACTTTTATTATGAAAACACGCAACATCAAAACGGAACTTTTATTATGCAAACACGTAATATCAAAACAGGACTTTTATTGTGAAAACATGCAATATCAAAACAGGACTTTTATTATGAAAACACGCAACATCAAAACGGGACTTTTAATATAAAAACATGCAACATCAAAATGGGACTTTTATTATGAAAACATGCAATATAAAAACGGGACTTTTATTGTGAAAACATGTAACGTCAAAACAGGACTTTTATTATAAAAACACGCAACATCATAACGGGACTTTTATTGTGAAAACATGCAATATCAAAACAGGACTTTTATTATGAAAACACGCAACATCAAAATGGGACTTTTATTGTGAAAACATGCAATATCAAAACAGGACTGTTATTATGAAAACATGTAATATCAAAACAGGACTTTTATTATGAAAACATGTAATATCAAAACGGGACTTTTATTATAAAAACACGCAACATCAAAACGGAACTTTTATTATGAAAACATGTAATATCAAAACGGGACTTTTATTGTGAAAACATGCAATATCAAAACAGGACTTTTATTATGAAAACATGTAATATCAAAACAGGACTTTTATTATGAAAACACGCAACATCAAAATGGGACTTTTATTGTGAAAACATGTAATATCAAAACGGGACTTTTATTGTGAAAACATGTAATATCAAAACAGGACTTTTATTATGAAAACATGTAACATCAAAACGGGACTTTTATTATAAAAACACGCAACATCAAAATGGGACTTTTATTGTGAAAACATGTAATATCAAAACAGGACTTTTATTATGAAAACATGTAACATCAAAACGGGACTTTTATTATGAAAACATGTAACATCAAAACGGGACTTTTATTATGAAATCACGATCACCAGATGAATCCAGTTCAACACACTTGGGTCAATCGTCCATGACAAGCGTTCATTAAAAACATCCAATCGCACTTTTTGTCCATAAAAGTGATAAATGTGAGAAATATTGATATATTCTCCATTGTTTACATGAGATCTCACCTTCGTCATCGTTCTTCATCAAACTGCAATCTGAGCAGCATTCATGTTGTAAAACTGTTTATGATCTGATATATTAGAGTCTCATAAACAAAACCAGCCCGTCTCCAAAGTCTGTTTTTAAAATAATAGTCTTATTCATAATAGTCGAGCAGTGCCGTCAGATTTAGTGTCGACTTGAGAGGCGGAGCTTAATTTTATTAAAGCTGCAGGAACTCATTTATTATTAAATCATCTTCAGATTAGAAACGAAACTTCTTTAGACTCGTGACTTTGAGAACATTGTATTTCTGGGGCGTCTTGACACTTTTATTATTGTTTTATTAGATTATAAACACATGTTCAAAATATTTCCATTACTATAAACTTCAGCTTCTCTAACTTTAAATAATAACAACAGATATTAATTCTGAAACTTGTGAAATAAAGTCCAAAGTGTTTCTTTCAATAGATCCTACAACTGTGTCCAAACTCCAAAGGGTCCCGTAAATACAACCATTTAACCTCAGGTCATTGTCATGGTTTGTGCTCAAAAAGGGGGCGTTCAACAACAGGTTAATCTTGTGCGACCCGACGTCCTCAGACGCATCCATCTGATCTCAGTTCAGGACGCTCTGTGCGGTCAGTAAAGGGTTAAACGTTCGATGGACAGAGTCATGTGAGCAAACAACATGGCGCAAGTCTTTGGGAGTAACTCTAACGAAACTACATCTGGTCAGAAACCTCATTAAGATTTTACACTGAAACATGTTTGAGCCAAAAGATTCTCTAGTTTCATCTGAAATGCCATTTTCAATATTGCAACGATTTATCACGAAACGCCACTCTGTTGAACACAACAAGCCTTAATTACCTTAGAAATCCTATATTTACCGTGCATTACATATATGGCCAGATATTTCGTTTATTTGTTCTCCACTAATGACAATGTTTCAGATAAAGTGAAGTCAGTCCAGAACTATCTGTTGTATAATGTGGAATGGAACATGCTGGAATATTTCATGTTGTTTGTGCGTTGTACTGATGTAAGTCCATGTATTTTCTCCATCGACGCTGATGTTCAATATGATCATGTGTGAGATTCCTCCAAACTAACAGTTTCCATTTACTGCAACACAAATGGGCTTCTTTCCCAAACATCTTCCCATTCTGTGTTCAATCTCATCTCGTGCCAGAATCAATTTCCTGCCTCCAGCTTTAATCTTATTCTCAGACCTTCAGGTGCCCTTGCGGAGGAACGGCGATCTTCTATTCAAGTCCGTGTGAAACCACCGGCGGCCTGAAGACAGACATCACACCTGCATCGCTCATCAAACAGTTTTCTGGTCTAAATCCAGAGTATTCCCTGCAGGACACCGTAGTTCAGAGTGCTGACTGAATCAAAAGCTCCAGAAGGTTTCAGGAGTCACATCTGATTCATCAACACAAACACATGAGCGCTGATGTCACTCTTCATCAGTGTCTCTTCAGCGACGTGTCGGATCTATGAATAGATGTTTCTGATGCTCGACTCGTCACCTGCTCTTGTGTCCTCAATGCGTGCCATTAACACTTTCAACCATCCTCTGAAACTCTTTACTTCCCATGTCCTTCCATAGTCACGTTATTTCATTCAGAGGAAGGTTCGTGACTTCTTTGGGCTTTTTTTGGTGTTGATTTTGTTTGGAAAATCTATAAAATTCTGCGGAATGGATTAAAGTGTTAAACTGAGTTTAGAGTAGCACATAACGGTCTTAAAGGCTCCTGAAGGTATTCTCAAATTAACAAAAGAATAAACAAACATCCAACACGAGGGGCAGAGACTGTGTGGAGATCTGTGCCAGTCCTGAAGAGATTCATATGGACACAGATCTCAGCTTCTCAATATTAAAGAAAATGGCATGTAGTTTGCCTAAACAAAATGAGTTTTTATGTAAAGTAAATTCTTTTAATCAAAAATTACAATATCAATGGAAAATATATCTGCAAGCAACGATACCACCGTCAAGCCCATTATCGGAGTCTGATGGACAGTGAAACTTTCAATAATAATAAAAAAACATTTCTTTTTAAAAATAAATAAAAAAAGTTAGTTCTTAGAATTTTTGTCCAGTATGTGACGCTGTTCTGAAACTGCTCAGGTAGCATCTGGGCATGATGGTTATCATGCAGGAAAGCGTTCAAGAGTTATAGGCCAAAATCTCCTGACCAGTAGGGGGCAGTGCGCCAAAATGCTGCAGGTACCCTCATGGCTGAATTGAGATGACACGTACCAAGTTTCGTCCCAATCCCTCAAAGTGTTGCGGAGATACAGCCTCAAGTTCAATTTTGCTCGTTCTTCGTTGAATTCGTTGAAGCGGCGTTCAAAAACAGAACGTTTATAAAGATTCTGTGAATGACTTTTTGTCGTGAGCGCCTCTAGATGATGCAGGATCTTTTTCATGCAAATCGGAAAAACGGCCTAGGACGAGTTCGAAAATGTAGGTTTTCAAAACATTTACAAATGGCGGACAGGAAGTTTGCTCGATCATGACATAATTGGTATGATTGTTCCCGGCATGAACCACAGAATCAAGACCGGTCTCGTGACAGTTGGTGAAAGGAGTCGATAGCTATTAGCACGGAAATGTCCAGTTGATGAGAGAGGTCAACAGAGACTGGCCAGACTGGTTTGAACTGATGAAGTCTACGGTAACTCTGTTCTGAGAAGCGGGTTGGCACTGGTTTGGTGGCACGAGGGGGACCTATGCGGGTTGGCACTGG
>NC_068317.1:30835213-30845213 GCF_025860055.1 Xyrauchen texanus
TTTAAATCTATAAAACATGCAAATATTGTTCTTTGTTTGTCATTGATGTTTTGTTAATTAGAGTATGAAGAGAATAAATGTGGTCGTATGTGCTCTGTTTTGCTAAAACGTCAATCTGTGATTTATTTAGGATGTTGTGTTATGAAATGAGTGTGACTATATGAGTATTTATTATCCTGCAGAATAACTTCCCTAGGGCACTGCCCACACAAATGCCACAGTCATTATTGGGGTCAAATTGATCTCCTTTTTTAAATATAGGGGGGATCAGTCCTTTTTTTCTCCCCAATGTGTAACTCCCAATTCCCAATGCACTCTAAGTCCTCGTGGTGGCGTAGTGACTCGCCTCAATCTGAATCTCAGTTGCCTCCGTGTCTGAGACCGTCAATCCGCGCATCTTATCATGTGACTTGTTGAGTGTGTTACCGTGGAGATGTAGCACGTGTGGAGGCTTCACGCGCACAACTCACCACACGCCCCACCGAGAGCGAGAACCACATTATAGCTGACCACGAGGAGGTTACCCCATGTGACTCTACCCTCCCTAGCAACCGTGACAATTTGGTTGCTAAGGAGACCTGACTGGAGTCATGAATTTGAATTGTTTAAAATCTTCTAGTTTTTGCTTTATTTTTCTTTAAGATTGAGGTCCGTAGGTTAAAGATTTTTAATAAGATTTCCAGATGGAGCCGCTCTGAAGTGACATTTGTGATTTGGGGGTTTCACAGTTCTTATAGAGAAAAGTGTTTTGTTGTATTGTTTAATTAATTTAATATATTTTGGATTTCAAATATGTTTCTCTTTTGTAATTCTTCAGACAGTTTGAGTAAGAAACTCTTCATTATGTGCAACATTCATTATCAAACCTTTTTTATTTTATGTTGATTTGATTTAATGTTAGATAAAGAAGTCAATGTTTATATGATTAAATCTATTCCATTAATATCTGGGGTGAAATAACAACATCATCCAGCAGTTTTAATGTTCTCTTGGAATTGTTCAAGGCTGGATTGGTTGGAGTTAGTGTTTCTAAGGAAACAGTATTTCAGATTGTTATGATTGTTGGTCTTCTCACATGGTTGTTTCAAGTAAAATGGGGAGTTGAGGTCTGACTGTAAAAGCACTAATAAAGTTTGGATCAATATCTGTTATTGAAAAATCGACCACACTGGCTCCTGATCTGAGTTATGTAGATGAATTCATCAGTTTGAGCAGTTGATGTTAGTAGATCTCTGATGATGTTCAGGAGCTGCAGGGTGTTGTGATGAAGGTCCTGTGGCCGGTCTGGACTGGGCTGGAGGGTTCTTGATGGCTTTGGGTGTTCCCAAGGGCTTTTCAGCACTCTAGCAAAGACTTTTACTCCTTGTTTGTTTACGTGGACGTGGTCATACATATGATGTATGTATTAAATAAAATTATTTAAATTAATTGTCCCTGTGTGGATTATAATGTGCTTGTACTTGCATTTAGAAACGCTCTCTCTCTCTCTCTCTCTCTCTCTCTCTCTCTCTCTCTCTCTCTATATATATATATATATATATATATATATACATATACATAGGTTATGGTTATTTGTGGTGGGGTTATTTTTTTATAAGCAAAAATAGCTCAATAAACGTTAAGAAGAAGCGAGTTTATACAGCCTTTATTTGGGCGCCACCGTGTGTTGACATTAAGCAAAGCGGAACCATACAGCGAACAGCGGAACCGGAAACACAACGCGCTGGTTTCCGCACGAACGGGTTTTCCTGCGGACACGGCGGGAAATGTCATAATTACAGCCGTAAAATGAAGTTTCGAGCTAAAATTGTCAATTTGGGATTCTTGAATCACTTCACACGTTAGTTTAAACACTTTTATTACTTTTAAAATCTGTCTGGTGAAGTCAGTATGTGGTGTGAGTTATTACAGGAAGTGGCACCGGAGAATGTTTCCAGAGCTAAAAACGGCACAGAATGCCAAATCTGTCCAAATCAAACTTCTCAAGGAGACCTGCCCCTGTCTGACAGCTGAGCTGGCACGATAAACACATGATTATTAACACATGATGATAAACACATGATCATTAACCGTGTGTTTGGATTTCTGCTGCTAGTTTCATTTGATCATATGAGGTTTTATTGTGTCTTTTGTGATCAATGTGATAAGTGTTTTTTACAGTGTGAAGGCTCTCAATTCAGAAAGCTTTATTGGCATGACAAAAAAATACATTTTGTATTGCCAAAGCATCAGAACAACATAGAAAATGATTTAGAACATTTAGTACACAAAATAATACTGATAGCATAAAACAATAATAATAAAATAAACAAAGATTAATAAATAAAATAAAAAGGATTTAGAAATCTATATAAAAACACAAAGGAACACTGAACTTGGAATTGAACATTATATACATGTGTGTAGGTCTGATGCAGTGTGTTCGGCTGTGAGTGAGTGTGTGTAGGTCTGATGCAGTGTGTTCGGCTGTGAGTGAGTGTGTGTTCGGCTGTGAGTGTGTGTTGGGCTGTGAGTGAGTGTGTGTTGGGCTGTGAGTGAGTGTGTGTTGGGCTGTGAGTGAGTGTGTGTTCGGCTGTGAGTGTGTGTGTGTTGAGCTGTGAGTGAGTGTGTGTTTGGCTGTGAGTGAGTGTGTGTTTGGCTGTGAGTGAGTGTGTGTTGGGCTGTGAGTGAGTGTGTGTTCGGCTGTGAGTGAGTGTGTGTTCGGCTGTGAGTGAGTGTGTGTTCGGCTGTGAGTGAGTGTGTGTTCGGCTGTGAGTGAGTGTGTGTTGGGCTGTGAGTGAGTGTGTGTTGGGCTGTGAGTGAGTGTGTGTTAGGCTGTGAGTGAGTGTGTGTTGGGCTGTGAGTGAGTGTGTGTTCGGCTGTGAGTGAGTGTGTGTTAGGCTGTGAGTGAGTGTGTGTTGGGCTGTGAGTGAGTGTGTGTTCGGCTGTGAGTGAGTGTGTGTTCGGCTGTGAGTGAGTGTGTGTTGGGCTGTGAGTGAGTGTGTGTTGGGCTGTGAGTGAGTGTGTGTTCGGCTGTGAGTGAGTGTGTGTTGGGCTGCGAGTGAGTGTGTGTTCGGCTGCGAGTGATTGTGTGTTCGGCTGCGAGTGAGTGTGTGTTCGGCTGTGAGTGTGTGTTGGGCTGTGAGTGAGTGTGTGTTGGGCTGTGAGTGAGTGTGTGTTCGGCTGTGAGTGTGTGTGTGTTGAGCTGTGAGTGAGTGTGTGTTTGGCTGTGAGTGAGTGTGTGTTTGGCTGTGAGTGAGTGTGTGTTGGGCTGTGAGTGAGTGTGTGTTCGGCTGTGAGTGAGTGTGTGTTCGGCTGTGAGTGAGTGTGTGTTCGGCTGTGAGTGAGTGTGTGTTCGGCTGTGAGTGAGTGTGTGTTCGGCTGTGAGTGAGTGTGTGTTTGGCTGTGAGTGAGTGTGTGTTGGGCTGTGAGTGAGTGTGTGTTCGGCTGTGAGTGAGTGTGTGTTGGGCTGTGAGTGAGTGTGTGTTCTGCTGTAAGTGAGTGTGTGTTTGGCTGTGAGTGAGTGTGTGTTGGGCTGTGAGTGAGTGTGTGCTGGGCTGTGAGTGAGTGTGTGTTCGGCTGTGAGTGAGTGTGTGTTCGGCTGTGAGTGAGTGTGTGTTGGGCTGTGAGTGAGTGTGTGTTGGGCTGTGAGTGAGTGTGTGTTCGGCTGAGAGTGAGTGTGTGTTGGGCTGCGAGTGAGTGTGTGTTCGGCTGCGAGTGATTGTGTGTTCGGCTGCGAGTGAGTGTGTGTTCGGCTGCGAGTGAGTGTGTGTTCGGCTGTGAGTGTGTGTGTGTTGGGCTGTGAGTGTGTGTGTGTTCGGCTGTGAGTGAGTGTGTGTTGGGCTGTGAGTGAGTGTGTGTTCGGCTGTGAGTGAGTGTGTGTTGGGCTGTGAGTGTGTGTGTGTTGGGCTGTGAGTGAGTGTGTGTTCGGCTGTGAGTGAGTGTGTGTTGGGCTGTGAGTGAGTGTGTGTTGGGCTGTGAGTGAGTGTGTGTTGAGCTGTGAGTGAGTGTGTGTTGGGCTGTGAGTGAGTGTGTGTTGGGCTGTGAGTGAGTGTGTGTTGAGCTGTGAGTGAGTGTGTGTTCGGCTGTGAGTGAGTGTGTGTTGGGCTGTGAGTGAGTGTGTTGGGCTGTGAGTGAGTGTGTTCGGCTGTGAGTGAGTGTGTGTTCGGCTGTGAGTGAGTGTGTGTTGGGCTGTGAGTGAGTGTGTGTTCGGCTGTGAGTGAGTGTGTGTTCGGCTGTGAGTGAGTGTGTGTTCGGCTGTGAGTGAGTGTGTGTTGGGCTGTGAGTGAGTGTGTGTTCGGCTGTGAGTGAGTGTGTGTTGGGCTGTGAGTGAGTGTGTGTTGGGCTGTGAGTGAGTGTGTGTTCGGCTGTGAGTGAGTGTGTTCGGCTGTGAGTGAGTGTGTGTTGGGCTGTGAGTGAGTGTGTGTTGGGCTGTGAGTGTGTGTGTGTTCGGCTGTGAGTGAGTGTGTGTTGGGCTGTGAGTGAGTGTGTGTTCGGCTGTGAGTGAGTGTGTGTGTGTGTTGGGCTGTGAGTGAGTGTGTGTTCGGCTGTGAGTGAGTGTGTGTTAGGCTGTGAGTGAGTGTGTGTTCGGCTGTGAGTGAGTGTGTGTTCGGCTGTGAGTGAGTGTGTGTTGGGCTGTGAGTGAGTGTGTGTTCGGCTGTGAGTGAGTGTGTGTTCGGCTGTGAGTGTGTGTGTGTTCGGCTGTGAGTGAGTGTGTGTTCGGCTGTGAGTGAGTGTGTGTTCGGCTGTGAGTGAGTGTGTGTTGGGCTGTGAGTGAGTGTGTGTTCGGCTGTGAGTGAGTGTGTGTTGGGCTGTGAGTGTGTGTGTGTTCGGCTGTGAGTGAGTGTGTGTTCGGCTGTGAGTGAGTGTGTGTTCGGCTGTGAGTGAGTGTGTGTTGGGCTGTGAGTGAGTGTGTGTTCGGCTGTGAGTGAGTGTGTGTTGGGCTGTGAGTGTGTGTGTGTTCGGCTGTGAGTGAGTGTGTGTTCGGCTGTGAGTGAGTGTGTGTTTATGGGATGTTTGCTGGTCTCTGGTCGTCCCTCAGGATGTGGCAAGATGCAACAAATTTTGCAGCTATATTTGAGCATTTGGCTTCTTCGCCAAGAATGAAACGGAGTATTTGGGTTGGATTACAGGTGTTAAATTGGGGAAATATTTGATTAATTTTGGGGTAATAGTGGTCTCTGATGTGTTTATATTTTGAGCATTCTGTGAGGAAGTGCAGCTCGGTCTCCGTCACTCCCAGGATGCAGTGCGAGCAGAGCCTGTCCTCACGGGAGAGCCAGGTCTGTCTGCGCCGGCCCGTCTCCACGGCCAGACTGTGCTCGCTGAGTCTGTACATCGTCAGGGTTTTCCTGAGGTTCACATCACTCACTGTGCTCAGATAGTTCGCAACAGTGTACTCTCGATTTAGTGCCGAATAACAGTCCAGTTTGTGTTGGTTTTGAATGGTGTTTGTCCAGTGGGTGATGTACTTGTCTTGTTCTGTGTTGATAATGTGTGTGAGTGTGTGTGTGTGTGCTGAGGTGTGTGTGTGAGTGTGTGTGTGTGTGTGTGTGTGTGTGTGAGTGTGTGTGTGCTGAGGTGTGTGTGTGTGTGTGTGTGTGTGAGTGTGTGTGTGTGTGTGTGTGTGCTGAGGTGTGTGTGTGAGTGTGTGTGTGTGTGCTGAGGTGTGAGTGTGTGTGTGTTCTGAGGTGTGTGTGTGTGTGAGTGTGTGTGTGTGAGTGTGTGTGTGTGTGTGAGTGTGTGTGTGTGTGTGAGTGTGTGTGTGTGTGTGTGTGTGTGTGCTGAGGTGTGTGTGTGAGTGTGTGTGTGTGTGTGTGTGTGTGAGTGTGTGTGTGTGTGTGTGTGTGAGTGTGTGTGTGCTGAGGGGTGTGTGTGTGTGTGTGAGTGTGTGTGTGTGCTGAGGTGTGTGTGTGTGTGAGTGTGTGTGTGTGTGTGTGTGTGTGTGTGTGTGTGTGTGTGAGTGTGTGTGTGCTGAGGAGTGTGTGTGTGTGTGTGTGTGAGTGTGTGTGTGTGTGTGTGTGAGTGTGTGTGTGTGTGTGTGTGTGTGTGTGTGTGTGTGTGTGCTGAGGTGTGTGTGTGTGTGTGTGTGTGAGTGTGTGTGTGTGTGTGTGCTGAGGTGTGTGTGTGTGTGTGTGTGTGTGTGTGTGCTGATCTCTGCAGGAGTGAGGTCAGTCAGTCTCAGCACCAGCTGGCACAGGGGACTCCTCGCCCCGCTCAGCTCTTGGTGTTTTAGGGCTTTGTAATGGTATGTGTTGGGGTCGCTTGTCTTTAGGTGTTTCCAGAATTTGATGGCTCTTTTTTGGATGTTTAGAAGGAGAGGGTATTGGCCTAATTCTGCCCTGCATCCATTGTTTGGTGTTTTTCTTTGGACTTTGAGAATTCGTTACAGAAATCTAAATGTAGAGTTTCAATCGGATGTTTTTCCCAATTTGCAAAATCTAATTTGATAGGTGGACCCCACACTTCACTGCCATATAAAACAATTGGTTCAATTATTGATTTGAAAAGTTTGAGCCAAATTTGGATTGGGATGTCAATTTTGATTGATCTTTTTATGGCATAGAAGCCCTTTGAGCTTTCTCTTTGAGTTCATTCACAGCCAAAGTAAAGTTGCCAGTTGGATTTATTTTCAGGCCGAGGTAAGTGTATGTGTTTGTGCTCTCAATGGTTCTGTGTGAGAGTGTGAATGTGTGTTTTGGTCCCTGAGATCTGGAGCGTTTCTGGAACATCATGACTCTAGTTTTCTGGAGGTTGACGGTCAGGGCCCAGGACTGACAGTAATCCTCCAGCAGATCCAGGCTGTCCTGAAGCCCCTCTTTAGTGGGCGACAGGAGAACCAGGTCATCTGCGTAGAGAAGACACTTGATCTCGGTGTCGTGTAGAGTGAGACCTTGAGAGGGAGCATGTTCTAATGTATCGGCTAATTGGTTGATGTAAATGTTGAAGAGGGTGGGGCTTAAACTGCAGCCCTGTCTCACTCCGCGCCCCTGGGGAAAAAATTCGGTTCTTTGGTTTCCAATTTTAACAGCGCATTGGCTGGCTGTGTACATCGATTTGATCAAATCATAGAATTTCCCCCCTATTCCACTGTCGAGAAGCTTCAGGTATAATCCTTTGTGCCAGATTGTATTTGTCAATTAGTGTTTGTAATGTAAAAATGTGGTCGGATGTGCGGCATTTTGGAAGAAAGCCAATTTGGCATTTACTCAAGACATTGTGCTTCATAAGGAAGTGTAAAAGTCTGGAGTTTAAGACGCTGCAGAGAACCTTCCCCAGGTTACTGTTCACACAGATGCCTCGGTAGTTGTTGGGGTCTAATTTGTCTCCGTTCTTGTGGATGGGGCTGATGAGACCCTTGTTCCAGATCTCAGGGAAGAACCCGACACACAGAACATCATTGAACAGTTTCAGCATGGCCAGTTTGAAGCTTTGGTCTGTGTGTTTCAGCATCTCGTTCAGGATGCCGTCGACACCACACGCTTTCTTGTGCTCAAGGACTCCTAATGTTTCTTCCAATTCTTTCATTGTTATGGGGAAATCTAAAGGGTTTTGATTTTCTTTAATTGATCTTTCCAAATTGTCTAGTTTATTAATTATTTCATTTTGTTTATAATTTTGAATTTCAGTTGGGCTGTATAATTCTTGGAAGTGGTTTTTCCACTTCTCCCCGTCTTGAATTGCCAGAACCTCTTGGTTTGGTTTGTATAACAATTTCCATTTATCCCAAAATTTGTGTGAGTTTATAGATTTTTCAATTTCTTCAAACTGGCTTTGCAAAAACTGTGCTTTTTTCCGCTGGAGTGTGGCTTTGTATTGTTTTAATGCCTCACAATAAAGAAGGTGGAGGTCCGAATGATCTGGTTGTCTGTGTTTTTGGTTTGATAAATTTCGGAGGTTTTTTCTCAGAGCCTTACAGTCCAAATCAAACCATTTGTCTGGTTTGACACACTCTCACACATAAACACACACACACAGTCTCACACACACACACACTCTCACACACACAAACACACTGTCTCATACACAAACACACTGTCTTACACACACACACACACTCACTCTCACACACACAAACACACTGTCTCACACACAAACACACAGTCTCACACACACACACACTCACACACACACTCTCACACACACAAACACACTGTCTCATACACAAACACACTGTCTTACACACACACACACACTCTCACACACACACACTCTCACACACACAAACACACTGTCTCACACACAAACACACAGTCTCACACACACACACACACACACACATGTTGTGTTTCCATGTTTTATGGGGACTTTCCATAGACATAATGATTTTTATACTGTACAAACTTTATATTCTATCCCCTAAACCTAACCCTACCCCTAAACCTAACCCTCACAGAAAACTTTCTGCATTTTTACATTTTCAAAAAACATAATTTAGTATGATTTATAAGCTGTTTTCCTCATGGCGACCGACAAAATGTCCCCACAAGGTCAAAAATTTCGGGTTTTACTATCCTTATGGGGACATTTGGTCCCCACAAAGTGATAAATACACGCTCACACTCTCACACACACAAACACACTGTCTCACACACACACACACACTCTCACACACACAAACACACTGTCTCACACACAAACACACAGTCTCACACACACACACACTCACACACACACTCTCACACACACAAACACACTGTCTCACACTCACATAAACACACACTCACACACAAACACACAGTCTCACACACACACACAGTCTCACACACACACTCTCACTAGTGTTGCCACCTGTCCCGGTTTTACCAGGATTGTCCTTCTTTTTAATAACTTGTCCCGGGAAATTTATCCACTCTCCCGGGACACTAAATGTCCCGGTTTTCGAAAGGCTACGTGAATATGTATATTCAACTATCTATTTTCTCTCCACTTGAAATAGCCTATGCGTTGTGCACAGAGTGGTCCGTGTCTCTTGTGTGTAGAATCCGCTATCATTGGCTCTGGGACGTGTGACGTGACGTAGGCTACGTCATCTAGCGCGTCTGTCTTCTTGGCAGCTAGCCAGTTACTACAGGCGGCAATTTGAGAAGCAGTGTGAAGAAGATTGTACGTCAACGTCGTTCGTTAGCGTTAACATGGGTGGCGAGACGGAAGACGAAGATGACAGTGTGTTCACAAAGACGGACAGGCCAGTAAAAAAGAAAATGAAACGTTCGACATACTTTAATAATGACTGGTTGAAAAATGACAATTACTCCACATGGCTAAAGCCAACACCAGGCGACCCACTTTATGCTACCTGCTCCGTATGCTCAGTTAAAATTCTGGTTAAACATGAAGGCAAAACTGCTTTGGATGACCATGCTAAAACAAATAATTTTTTTAGCAAGGCAACTGAATCCACTGAGCTGTTGAAAGTAGTTGCTTTTGTTTTTTCCATACCAGTCAGTAATGCCTATGCAGAAAGAGTGTTCAGTCATATGGAGGATGTTTGGTCCGATAAAAGAAACAGACTGTTAGTTGCAATGGTGAAGTCTGAGCTTCAGGTCAGATTGAATTTCAAATTGTCATGCACTGAATTCAAGACATTCATTGAAGAACAGAAACCACTGATAGCTGCAGCAAAGGGAAACGCCAAGTATAGATGGAAGACTAGGTAAGCTAAGGCCCATTTATGTATGATTTTGTTATTCCAATGTCTGATTGAGACATACTAAATAAAAGTGGCTATAGATGTGGCTAAGGTATGGTAAATGCAAATCTAATGTCATCCCTCTACTTATTTCTTTAGCAAAGCAAAAGCAAGCACAAGCACAAGCACAGTATCTAAGCAACCAGGTAAGCTATAAGTTAAGATAAGTGAGAATACTTGAGATGTTTAAAATATTCACGACTATGCACAATCTTACTGCACAACGACCAATTGTGTCTTCTGAGTCTAATGGACATTTTCACTTGTGAGCAAAGCGGTGGCCGGGTCATTGATTTGTCCAGGTTTTTTATCAGACATAGGTGGCAACCC
>NC_068317.1:30867713-30871160 GCF_025860055.1 Xyrauchen texanus
TTTTTGTGTGGCTAAATCAACTTTAAAAACAAGTTGATCATTATTGTATGGATGCATACCTCACCCATCTATAGTCTGTTGTGTTCAACTAAAACATTTTGAAATCACTGCTCTCCACAAGCTAGTTTAGTGTGCCACACAATTGTAAATAAAAGTCAAGAGAGACACATTACTGAAATAACCTTCATATTTGGGTTTGTGACCTTTTTCCATGTCTATTCTGTGTACATTGATGTACAGATTTGTAAGTGGGTACATTCATAGAATAGATTTAAGTTCTTAATGCATTCTATGCTATGTTTCCAAACAGCTAATTTTCCTTTAGTATTTTGTCCTTTGTTTTAGTCATGGCCACAAGGTGGTGTCAGTGTTTATTATTTGTGCTGACAGTTTCCCTGTTAAACTTAGATGAGAACATGTTTTTTGTTTCACATGGTAATGCTTGATGTTTTGATTTTGTAATTATATCAGTTATTAGGGATCTGCCAGTGCTTAACTTAATTTCATACAATATATTTATACTGTTGCTTAAATCACACTGTGTATTCCATATTCTGTTATAAAAATGTTATTGATGAGGCAAGTTATTAATAACTTTTGGATGATTGGATTGCTTTCTCTCCTTTAGGCCTGTGGAACCTGGTTTCCCTCTTCTCAAATCTCTGTCTCTTTGTGCTGATGCCTTTTGCCTTTTTCTTCTTGGAGTCTGAAGGCTTTGCTGGTTCAAAAAAGGTATGAAGCTCAAACAATCTTTTAACATATGTTTAAGATTTTTAGAATCTGTTTTGCACAACATTAACTTGAAAATAAGATTTTGATGCTTTTATAAATGTTGTTTTGTTTTGACCCAACTGTCAATCAAACAATATTGTCCATGGTTTGTGAGTGTTCTGCAAGCATGAGGTTTTGTGTTTATATTCTTGTGTTTGCCTAAAGTCCAAGGAGACTAAAAATGTTAGTCTTGTTCAAGACAAATATTATTAAAGGTGTACTCAGCAAATTCTTGTTCACGTTGTCTTGGAGTTGCACTGACACCTAGGGGCTTGGATGCAGCATCAAAATTCAAATGCAATAGGTTTTCAGTTACAGATGCCATAGATATTCACTATACACTGCCAGCCAGGATTAATTAAATCCCTGAGTGAAAGTGTCAAATAACAGGACAGTTACTGAGATTAAGCGAGTAGTATTTGGTTGGTCATGTAATTCAACATGGCAGCCCACATGTGCCATTTTCTCTATGTAGAGTAAAACAGCTTTCATAAGGTTACTGATATGACAGGAGTCTTCATCCCATGCGAGTGGTCAGGATTTGAGACATATGTTTCAAAATTACAATTCATGTCTTTAGAAGTAAAGCTTTTCAAATGAGAAAAAATCACTTGAGTTCACTTTCAATTCAGGATAGCCAGTATTTGCCTTTTACAGTTATGTAAGATAGATCAGACTTATTGACCTTGTCTAGGGTGGGTCACACCCTAGAAAATCTTCATTTGAACGACCTAGATATCGAGTTTTACATCCCAATATTGATCTTTTAGTGTGGAAGTTGTTGTTATCACAGAGTCTTTTCACTGTGTGTTGAGGGTAAAAGTTTGGTTTGACTCATTCTAAAGACGAGATTCACGGACCGAGATTCATATGTCTTTGAATAATGTCTATTTTAACACCCATTCTGTTTTTTCAGTCAGTTATTGATTAAAAACTTAAAAAAGAAACATTTAATACTAATCACACATGGATGCGCTAAAGAATACACGTGCGTCTTCTTTTTGTTATATGCGTTTACTGGCTGATGCCGCTAGTCTTAAAGAGACAAGTAACGAATAATGCAAGTAAACACTAAACATTTTATTAAAATATATATGCAACATATGAAATGAAATTTCAAGACATAAGTGAATGGAAGAGACTGAATTAGAAAAAACAAATAAACAATTAAAAGCTAAAATGTAAGCAATCTGATCAAAACTAATGGTAAAATATAATTTGTAAAAATTTATATTTTAGAATTGTACCTAGAAGGGTTGCCTAGAACAGTGTTTCTCAATCCTTTCCTGGAGTACCACTTATACATTTTGGATGATATAGTGGTACCCCAGGACAGGATTGAGAAACACTTGCCTAAATGGTTCCTTTATAATTAAGAGCATTAGACGAGAGAGAATTTATTTTGTGTAAGCAGAATGGACATTGTAACAGAAATGTACCCATAGGAATTGATATGGAATCGCGATCAGAATCTAATCGAGAGCTTGTGAATAGTAATCAAATCGAATCAGGAAATCTGTATCAATACCCAACCTTAACCCTGCCTTTTGATCTCATCTCGTAAACACAATCACATGTTGGTGTGGCTATCCTTATGAGGACTCTCCATAGACATAAGGATTTTTATACTGCACGAACTATAGAGTCTATCCCCTAACCTTACAAAAAACGTTCGTTTACATTTTCATAAAAACGCTGTTTTTAAAGTGATTTGAATTATGGGGACACAAGAAATGTCCTCATAAACCACATTTATAGCATAATACCCTAGTAATTACCAGTTTGTAACCTAAAAAATTGTCATCGTAAATAGGGCTGGGACGGTTACCGCATTACCGCAATACAGCGGTCCGCGTGACTCCAACCGTGGGTCTGAGCTTGTCACCGTCGTCACCGCAAAAAACAAAAACAAAAAAAACATTGGCCTGCACATGTGTGCGTTGTGTCTAATGACATGGATTAGTTGTGTCTAATGACATGGATTCATTGATTCTAATGATATGGATTATGTCTAATGATATTAGCCTACATGGATTCAAGGTTTTCTAAACAAAACTTATCAAAATATGGAGCAAATCCGACCTTTCAGCGAGTTGGGGAGCGCAATGTTCCATGACACATAATAACATTCCATTTGTATTAGAGATCTTGCGGATGGGCTATTATTATTTAATCCACAACCGCATCACAAAACTCATCTGTCCGCACCAACGTTTTTTGATAAATTTTCAAAACCGCATCCGCGGCTGACTGTTTTAAGGTCTGAGCGATGCAAGGCGCTGCTGCCGCGAGGCTAGAAAGCTCTTGGCTGTTCTAGAAAGGAGACTGATCCAATGCAGCAAAGATATTTTAAAGGCTAAAGTCCCTAGTAGGCTATAGCCTATTGGCTATGTTGTATCCCCAGAATATCAGCAGTGAAGTCCGTTTCGATTGGCGCACAGGGATAAAAATAAATAAATAAATAGTAGCGCACATCGGCAAACCTGACTACTAGGCTACTGTAGCCTAAAATTTTATCATTTTGTTTTGAATTTTGTTTAAAATGCATTTTAAGATTTCTATTTATTTCTCATGTCTGTGAGGCAGTAGGCCTAGCCGCCGAGTTTCGGTTCATTTATGAGAGAGCTCACGCGCAAGAGATCGCATCGGCGCTTCCACGTCCTGCTGCTGATCATA
>NC_068317.1:30876660-30879160 GCF_025860055.1 Xyrauchen texanus
TGTTCAGGAGGTCCTGTGGACCGGCTCTGGCCACTATGAGGGGTGGACTGTCCTCTACTCGGGGCAGGAGACTGCCAAACAACAGGGAGTGGCTCTTCTTCTGAACAAAAGAATGAAGGGAGCGTGGGAGTGTGGCGGTGAGGTGTGGGAAGCTGTGAGCCCCAGGTTACTTTGGGTTCGCCTTCCCATCAATCAGAGGTGAGAAGTGGTTGTCGTGGTTATTTATGCCCCCACTGAAGATGAACATCCGTGGAGGGATGCGGGAAAGGCCGATGAGTCAGATGCCTTCTATGACCTCCTGTCACAGGTGCTGGCTAAAGTTGCCCCTCGGGATAGAATCATCATGTTGGGTGACTTCAATGCCTGAGTTGGTCAAGATGCTGGCACCTGGTCAGGAGTGATTGCAAGACATGGGCCAGAACAGCTCAATAACAACGGTAGGAGGCTGCTAGATTAATTACCAACACACTGTTCCAGCATCGGCGCATCCACACAACATCATGGATGCATGCCGGGTCCAAGCAAGAACATCTGCTGGACTACATAGTGACTGAACAGCGGATGCGGGCCCATGTCCTTGACACCAGGACCTACCATGGAGCTGATATGCCCACTGACCATCGACTTGTCATCTGCCATTCTTCCACTCCGGTGGAGGGTGCACACCCAGGACCCCTTTCAAACCCATAGTGGCCTGGTCTAGGCTAGCTGATGAAAGTTGCAGGTGAGAATTTCAGCATTGAAATCATTGAGAACAGTGATCCAATCTCCGACCCCCAGGAACAGGTTTGCAGATTTGCTGAGCATTTCTGTGAGGTCCTGGGGAGGGGAAGTCCCTCAGCCTGGAAAACATTGTGGGACAAAGTGGGGATGACCCTGCTGGGGCTGTGGTGCCTCAAATATTGGAGGAAGAAGTCACTTCCTGTGGGTGGCTGACTGAGGTGCCATCTTTGGAGGAAGTACTGAGGGCGATCCGGAGCCTGAGACCAGGAAAGGCACCGGGCAGAGATGATCTCCCAAGCGAAATGCTGAGTGAGGGTGGCGTTTGTGCACAGACTGCCCTACATGACATCATAACAACAGTCTGGACCACTGGGCGGGTTCCGCAGGATTGGAAGGATGCCCTGGTGATCCCTCTCTTTAAAAAGGTTGTTTTTTCATATTGTAACAACTAAAGGGGCATCTCACTCCTCAGTGTGCCGGGAAAGGTCCTGGCAAGGATTATTCAACATCGCCTTGACAGGCACACTGAGGAGAGACTTGCGGATCCCCAGTGTGGTTTCAGGAAGGGGTGGTCTTGCACAGATGCCATATTCTCTGTCCGTCTGCTACAGCAGAGGTGTAGGGAATTCCAGCAAGACCTATATCTCTGATTTATTGACCTGGTCAAGGCCTATGATACCATCAGTAGGACTGGGCTCTGGGTTGTTCTTCGTGCTTTCGGAGTCCCAGACCCTCATTAAGGACCTTCATGATGGCGAGTGGGCCCGGGTAAAACTACTTGGCCGGGAGTCGGAGCCATTCCCTGTTCACCTTGGAGTGTGACAGGGATGTCCTCTGGCTCCCACATTATTTAATATCTATTTCGACCATGTGGTTCATGAAACCTTCGATGGCTGTACCGGAGGAATTTCCATCTGGTACAGATATAATGGGAAGTTGATCGATGCCCGGGTGCAGTCAAGGGATGGCTCCCTATTGGTCAACCACATTATGTATGCTGATGATCTGGTGATTGCTGCTCACTCAGAGGAGGAGTTGGAGGCGCTGCTGATTAACCTGGAGCTTGCCACTAAGAGATGGGGCCTTACCATCAGCCCCACCAAAACTAAGCACTTGCCTGGGTATTATGTACCATCGGACACTACACCCCCACAGCTCCCGATTGGTGATGTGTTTTCCAAACCTGGGAAGTGTGCTTATGACCAGCTCCGGTTTGACAGCAGAGGTCTCACTCCGAATCAGTCGAGCGGCATTATCTTTTCATCGGTTGCGTAACGCTGTGTGGAAGCTACCCGGTTTGTCGCTCCGCACGAAGCTTCAGGTATTCTCGGCCACGGTCATTCCCTCCCTTCTCTATGCTTGTGAAACGTGGACCCCCCTAATGGAACATCATCGCCGGCTAGAAACATTTAGGCTGGCCTGCCTAAGATCCATCCTGGGTTTAACCAGGCTGGATTGTGTGAGGAGCTCACATGTCTTTGAAAAATGTGGACAAAGTCCCATCGGTGAGCTCCTCCGGCAGGCAAGGTTGTGTTGGCTGGGTCATGTAGCCCGCATGCCCGGCCACCGCATGCCTGAACAGTTTTTGTTCGGCTGGATAGAGGGGGCTAAGCGGGCGCAGCACGGGCTGGAGAAGAGATGGAGTGATGTGGTACAGGAGGATGTGGAGCTGAGTGACTGGTACCAGCAGTGTCAAGATCGGCCTCTTTGGAGGAGGCTTGTGAAGGACGCTGCTGGCCAGTTGGAGGCAGTCGCCCTCCAACAACAACGGAGCGCA
>NC_068317.1:30884160-30894160 GCF_025860055.1 Xyrauchen texanus
GTGTGACTAACCATTTCTGAACACGAAAGGGGACCCATCTGGACTAAACTTAAGTTTTATTATTTTATTTATTTATTTAGCATATAACATGCGTCAGACAGCCGCCTTTGACCGTTGTCATGTTAATCGCGCCGCTTTTAAAAGACGAAGTGTGAAGTTACAACTCGGAAGAGGAGATTCATTCAGCTGCTGTGAAACGGCTCAACTGTTCTTTCACCCATCGGCACTGTTTCATTGGTGTGTGTTGGTGTAGACATGGACTAGCTGGACGTCTTTGACCGTTTGGATACATTTCCGTTGATCTGCGCCTCAGTGCGGCTATGTGTGCAAAAACCAGAGTGGAAAATGATAACCCTAATAAACTATGACTGTTTTAGTAATAAAAACATTACTTATATTGTGTGTGTGTGTGTGTGATTGTGTGTGTGTGTGTGTGTGTGTGTGTGTGTGTGATTGTGTGTGTGTATGATTGTGTGTGTGTGTGTGTGTGTGTGTGTGTGATTTTGTGTGTGTATGATTGTGTGTGTGTGTGTGTGTGTGTGTATGATTGTGTGTGTGTGTGTGTGTGTGTGTATGATTGTGTGTGATTGTGTGTGTGTGTGTGTGTGTGATTGTGTGTGTGTGTGTGTGTGTGATTGTGTGTGTGTGTGTGTGTGTGTGATTGTGTGTGTGAATGATTGTGTGTGTGTGTGTGTGTGTGTGATTTTGTGTGTGTATGATTGTGTGTGTGTGTGTGTGTGTGTGTGTATGATTGTGTGTGTGTGTATGATTGTGTGTGTGTGGGTATGATTGTGTGTGGGTATGATTGTGTGTGTGTGTGTGATTGTGTGTGTGTGTGTGTGTGTGTGTGTGTGTGTGTGTGTGTGTGTGTGTGTGTGTGTGTGTGTGTGTGTACGATTGTGTGTGTGATTGTGTGTGTGATTGTGAGCCCAAAAAATAGCAAAACATTTACAAAATGACAGTCAGCATTAAACAGTAAACAAATACATAATCTGCTGTACTTAAGTAATAACAGCATTCCCATAGTCTGGGAAAACCTGGAATAACATGGAAATCAGTGACGCAGAAACTATAAATGCAATACAGGCCCGTTACTATAACGCTGAAGGGTGAACAATATGTTTATGCTCATTTAACTAATTGTGATTTTCAGAATCGCAGCGGAGAGGAATCCGAGATGAGCTCATATGTGGCGTTCACACAAAACACGTCTGCTCACACTGTGTCTGAATCTCACGCAGAGGTAAATCTGGATTCCACATGTTGTTCTGGACTCATAATCACAATACAGTCAGAATAGAGTTTTATTATTCAGGGAATATTGATCTGACCGTTTCTTACTTTGGATAGACATGAAATAACACGTATGAGTAATCAGTAAACAACAGTTCTCAAAGTGTCGTTTCTACAGTATTCAGTCATAATGAGAATATTAATTCACCGCCACAATAAGAAAATGATTCATTTGAGACTTCAGCAGCTTCGTTTCAGTTCAAATGTGTCAGACATATTTCACACACTCGATTAAACACAATCTTCTTTCATTCACACACAGCAGGTTCAGTTATGAGCATCACTAGTTTCATGAAATGAATGTTTTGATTTATATTCAGTCACAGTCACAGTCAAGACATTTACTGTTGATTTACTGCATTTATTCCAGTGTGCGTTCGATTGACAGATACAGTAATGTTTGACTGACAGATACAGTAATGTTTGACTGACAGGTACAGTAATGTTCGATTGGCAAATACAGTAATGTTTGATTGAAAGATACAGTAATGTACGATTGACAGATACAGTAATGTACGATTGACAGATACCGTGATATATGATTGACAGATACAGTAATGTTTGATTGACAGATACAGTAATGTTTGACTGACAGATACAGTAATGTTTGATTGACAGATACAGTAATGTTTGACTGAAAGATACAGTAATGTATGATTGACAGATACAGTAATGTTTCACTGACAGATACAGTAATGTTTGATTGACAGATACAGTAATGTATGATTGACAGATACAGTAATGTTTGACTGACAGATACAGTAATGTTTGATTGACAGATACAGTAATGTTTGACTGACAGATACAGTAATGTATGATTGACAGATACAGTAATGTTTGACTGACAGATACAGTAATGTTTGATTGACAGATACAGTAATGTTTGACTGACAGATACAGTAATGTATGATTGACAGATACAGTAATGTTTCACTGACAGATACAGTAATGTTTGATTGACAGATACAGTAATGTTTGACTGACAGATACAGTAATGTATGATTGACAGATACAGTAATGATTGATTGACAGATACAGTAATGTTCGATTGACAGATACAGTAATGTTCGATTGACAGATACAGTAATGTTCGACTGACAGATACAGTAATGTTTGATTGACAGATACAGTATTGTTTGACTGACAGATACAGTAATGTTTGATTGACAGATACAATATTGTTTGACTGACAGATACAGTAATGTTTGATTGACAGATACAGTAATGTTCGACTGACAGATACAGTAATGTATGATTGACAGATACAGTAATGTTTGACTGACAGATACAGTATTGTTTGACTGACAGATACAGTAATGTATGATTGACAGATACAGTAATGTTCGACTGACAGATACACTAATGTGTGATTGACAGATACAGTAATGTTTGATTGACAGATACAGTAATGTTTGATTGACAGATACAGTAATGTTCGATTGACAGATACAGTAATGTATGATTGACAGACACTCACACTGAGGTACACAACACATTTACGGTTGATTTACTGCATTTATTCCAGTGTGTGTTTGACATGACATCAGTCATATGTTTATCACATGTTCAGAACTTTCATTGTAAACGTGTCTCTCATATTTAGAGATGATCTTTTAAACGTTGTTGTCTGTGTGTTAAACTGCAGGAACAGAATGAAGATGTTCTGAAGGAATCAAACTCCATCTCATCTGATCCAGTAAACACAGTCACAGACAGTCAGTGTGTGTCTGATGTTCCCAGTGAGGTGAGACATCAGGAACATTTCTATTATCATTCACACACTCTCACGTCTCAGTAATGAACAATAACTTTCAATCATCAAACCAATATTTGACTGTGTATTCTGCTACAGATGTAACATTGACTGTGGATGTACTGCATTTCTGACAACGTGTATGTTTATATTATAGGATGATGTTGGAGGAGAGACTCTCACAGTGTCTCAGACAGAGGTACATTCATATCACACACCCAACAATCACAAGCTCATTCACACGCTGTCCCTCATATCACTGAATATCAGTGTGTGCGCTGTGGTGTTATGATGCACGATAAACAACTTTCTATCAAATGTGTAACATACTTATATTTGTTTCATTTGTTTTGAACAAAGACTAAAACCAGCAGACAGAAGGTTTTGAAGAGTTTACAATTGTGTGCTGCTGAGACATTAGAAATTCAACAAGCTAAAGACGTCTCACAACTCTACAGTGAGGTGAGAATCAAACATCAGCTGTATTAATGTTTGACAGACAGATACAGTAATGTTTGATTGACAGATACAGTAATGTTCGATTGACAGATACAGTAATGTTTGACTGACAGATACAGTAATGTATGATTGACAGATACAGTAATGTACGATTGACAAATACAGTAATGTATGATTGTCAGATACAGTAATGTTTGACTGACAGATACAGTAATGTACGTTTGACAGATACAGTAATGTTTGATTGACAGATACAGTAATGTTCGACTGACAGATACAGTAATGTATGATTGTCAGATACAGTAATGTATGATTGACAGACACAGTATTGTTCGATTGACAGATACAGTAATGTATGATTGACAGATACAGTAATGTACGATTGACAGATACAGTAATGTTTGATTGACAGATACAGTAATGTTTGATTGACAGATAGAGTATTGTTCGATTGACAGATACAGTAATGTTCGATTGACAGATACAGTAATGTTTGACTTACAGATACAGTAATGTACGATTGACAGATACAGTAATGTTTGATTGACAGAAACAGTCATGTTTGATTGACAGATACAGTAATGTTTGATTTACAGAAACAGTAATGTTTGATTGACAGATACAGTAATGTACAATTGACAGATACAGTAATTTTTGATTGACAGATACAGTAATGTATGATTGACAGATACAGTAATGTTTGACTGACAGATACAGTAATGTTTGATTGACAGATACAGTAATGTTTCACTGACAGATACCGTAATGTTTGATTGACAGATACAGTAATGTTTGACTGACAGATACAGTAATGTTTGATTGACAGATACAGTAATGTTCGATTGACAGATACAGTAATGTTTCACTGACAGATACAGTAATGTTTGACTGACAGATACAGTAATGTTTGACTGACAGATACAGTAATGTTTCACTGACAGATACAGTAATGTTTGACTGACAGATACAGTAATGTTTCACTGACAGATACAGTAATGTTTGATTGACAGATACAGTAATGTTTGACTGACAGATACAGTAATGTATGATTGACAGATACAGTAATGTTCGATTGACAGATACAGTAATGTTTGATTGACAGATACAGTAATGTTTCACTGACAGATACAGTAATGTTTGATTGACAGATACAGTAATGTTTGACTGACAGATACAGTAATGTATGATTGACAGATACAGTAATGTTCGATTGACAGATACAGTAATGTTTGATTGACAGATACAGTAATGTTTGACTGACAGATACAGTAATGTATGATTGACAGATACAGTAATGTTTCACTGACAGATACAGTAATGTTTGATTGACAGATACAGTAATGTTTGACTGACAGCTACAGTAATGTTTGATTGACAGATACAGTAATGTTCGATTGACAGATACAGTAATGTTTTACTTACAGATACAGTAATGTTTGATTTACTGAAACAGTAATGTTTGATTGACAGATACAGTAATGTTCGATTGACAGATACAGTAATGTTCGATTGACAGATACAGTAATGTTCGATTGACAGATACAGTAATGTATGATTGACAGATACAGTAATGTTTGACTGACAGATACAGTATTGTTTGACTGACAGATACAGTAATGTATGATTGACAGATACAGTAATGTTCGACTGACAGATACACTAATGTGTGATTGACAGATACAGTAATGTTTGATTGACAGATACAGTAATGTTCGATTGACAGATACAGTAATGTTCGACTGACAGATACAGTAATGTTTGACTGACAGATACAGTAATGTTTGATTGACAGATACAGTATTGTTTGACTGACAGATACAGTAATGTTTGATTGACAGATACAATATTGTTTGACTGACAGATACAGTAATGTTTGATTGACAGATACAGTAATGTTCGATTGACAGATACAGTAATGTATGATTGACAGACACTCACACTGAGGTACACAACACATTTACGGTTGATTTACTGCATTTATTCCAGTGTGTGTTTGACATGACATCAGTCATATGTTTATCACATGTTCAGAACTTTCATTGTAAACGTGTCTCTCATATTTAGAGATGATCTTTTAAACGTTGTTGTCTGTGTGTTAAACTGCAGGAACAGAATGAAGATGTTCTGAAGGAATCAAACTCCATCTCATCTGATCCAGTAAACACAGTCACAGACAGTCAGTGTGTGTCTGATGTTCCCAGTGAGGTGAGACATCAGGAACATTTCTATTATCATTCACACACTCTCACGTCTCAGTAATGAACAATAACTTTCAATCATCAAACCAATATTTGACTGTGTATTCTGCTACAGATGTAACATTGACTGTGGATGTACTGCATTTCTGACAACGTGTATGTTTATATTATAGGATGATGTTGGAGGAGAGACTCTCACAGTGTCTCAGACAGAGGTACATTCATATCACACACCCAACAATCACAAGCTCATTCAAACGCTGTCCCTCATATCACTGAATATCAGTGTGTGCGCTGTGGTGTTATGATGCACGATAAACAACTTTCTATCAAATGTGTAACATACTTATATTTGTTTCATTTGTTTTGAACAAAGACTAAAACCAGCAGACAGAAGGTTTTGAAGAGTTTACAATTGTGTGCTGCTGAGACATTAGAAATTCAACAAGCTAAAGACGTCTCACAACTCTACAGTGAGGTGAGAATCAAACATCAGCTGTATTAATGTTTGATTGACAGATACAGTAATGTTCGATTGACAGATACAGTAATGTTTGACTGACAGATACAGTAATGTATGATTGACAGATACAGTAATGTATGATTGTAAGATACAGTAATGTTTGACTGACAGATACAGTAATGTACGTTTGACAGATACAGTAATGTTTGATTGACAGATACAGTAATGTTCGACTGACAGATACAGTAATGTATGATTGTCAGATACAGTAATGTATGATTGACAGACACAGTATTGTTCGATTGACAGATACAGTAATGTATGATTGACAGATACAGTAATGTACGATTGACAGAAACAGTAATGTTTGATTGACAGATACAGTAATGTTTGATTGACAGATAGAGTATTGTTCGATTGACAGATACAGTAATGTTTGACTGACAGATACAGTAATGTACGATTGACAGATACAGTAATGTTTGATTGACAGAAACAGTAATGTTTGATTGACAGATACAGTAATGTTTGATTTACAGAAACAGTAATGTTTGATTGACAGAAACATTCATGTTTGATTGACAGATACAGTAATGTTTGATTTACAGAAACAGTAATGTTTGATTGACAGATACAGTAATGTACGATTGACAGATACAGTAATTTTTGATTGACAGATACAGTAATGTTCGACTGACAGATACCGTAATGTATGATTGACAGATACAGTAATGTTTGACTGACAGATACAGTAATGTTTGATTGACAGATACAGTAATGTTCGATTGACAGATACAGTAATATTTCACTGACAGATACAGTAATGTTTGATTGACAGATACAGTAATGTTTGACTGACAGATACAGTAATGTATGATTGACAGATACAGTAATGTTTGATTGACAGATACAGTAATGTTTGACTGACAGATACAGTAATGTATGATTGACAGATACAGTAATGTTTGATTGACAGATACAGTAATGTTTGACTGACAGATACAGTAATGTTTGATTGACAGATACAGTAATGTTTCACTGACAGATACAGTAATGTATGATTGACAGATACAGTAATGTTTGACTGACAGATACAGTAATGTATGATTGACAGATACAGTAATGTTCGACTGACAGATACAGTAATGTTTGACTGACAGATACAGTAATGTATGATTGACAGATACAGTAATGTATGATTGACAGATACAGTAATGTTTGACTGACAGATACAGTAATGTTTGACTGACAGATACAGTAATGTTTGATTGACAGATACAGTAATGTTTCACTGACAGATACAGTAATGTATGATTGACAGATACAGTAATGTTTGACTGACAGATACAGTAATGTATGATTGACAGATACAGTAATGTTTCACTGACAGATACAGTAATGTATGATTGACAGATACAGTAATGTTTGATTGACAGATACAGTAATGTTTGATTGACAGATACAGTAATGTTTGACTGACAGATACAGTAATGTATGATTGACAGATACAGTAATGTTCGACTGACAGATACAGTAATGTTTGACTGACAGATACAGTAATGTTTGACTGACAGATACAGTAATGTTTGATTGACAGATACAGTAATGTTCGATTGACAGATACAGTAATGTTTGATTGACAGATACAGTAATGTTCGATTGACTGATACAGTAATGTTTGATTGACAGATACAGTAATGTTCAATTGACAGATACAGTAATGTTTGATTGACAGATACAGTAATGTTTGACTGACAGATACAGTAATGTATGATTGACAGATACAGTAATGTATGATTGACAGATACAGTAATGTTCGACTGACAGATACACTAATGTTTGACTGACAGATACACTAATGTTTGACTGACAGATACAGTAATGTTCGATTGACAGATACAGTAATGTATGATTGTCAGACACTCACACTGAGGTACACAACACATTTACGGTTGATTTACTGCATTTATTCCAGTGTGTGTTTGACATGACATCAGTCTTATGTTTATCACATGTTCAGAACTTTCATTGTAAACGTGTCTCTCATATTTAGAGATGATCTTTTAAACGTTGTTGTCTGTGTGTTAAACTGCAGGAACAGAATGAAGATGTTCTGAAGGAATCAAACTCCATCTCATCTGATCCAGTAAACACAGTCACAGACAGTCAGTGTGTGTCTGATGTTCCCAGTGAGGTGAGACATCAGGAACATTTCTATTATCATTCACACACTCTCACGTCTCAGTAATGAACAATAACTTTCAATCATCAAACCAATATTTGACTGTGTATTCTGCTACAGATGTAACATTGACTGTGGATGTACTGCATTTCTGACAACGTGTATGTTTATATTATAGGATGATGTTGGAGGAGAGACTCTCACAGTGTCTCAGACAGAGGTACATTCATATCACACACCCAACAATCACAAGCTCATTCACACGCTGTCCCTCATATCACTGAATATCAGTGTGTGCGCTGTGGTGTTATGATGCACGATAAACAACTTTCTATCAAATGTGTAACATACTTATATTTGTTTCATTTGTTTTGAACAAAGACTAAAACCAGCAGACAGAAGGTTTTGAAGAGTTTACAATTGTGTGCTGCTGAGACATTAGAAATTCAACAAGCTAAAGACGTCTCACAACTCTACAGTGAGGTGAGAATCAAACATCAGCTGTATTAATGTTTGACAGACAGATACAGTAATGTTTGATTGACAGATACAGTAATGTTTGATTGACAGATAGAGTATTGTTCGATTGACAGATACAGCAATGTTTGACTGACAGATACAGTAATGTACAATTGACAGATACAGTAATGTTTGATTGACAGATAGAGTATTGTTCGATTGACAGATACAGTAATGTTTGACTGACAGATACAGTAATGTATGATTGACAGATACAGTAATGTATGATTGTCAGATACAGTAATGTTTGACTGACAGATACAGTAATGTACGTTTCACAGATACAGTAATGTTCGACTGACAGATACAGTAATGTATGATTGACAGACACAGTATTGTTCGATTGACAGATACAGTAATGTATGATTGACAGATACAGTAATGTACGATTGACAGATACAGTAATGTTTGATTGACAGATACAGTAATGTTTGATTGACAGATAGAGTATTGTTCGATTGACAGATACAGTAATGTTTGACTGACAGATACATTAATGTACGATTGACAGATACAGTAATGTTTGATTGACAGATAGAGTATTGTTCGATTGACAGATACAGTAATGTTTGACTGACAGATACAGTAATGTACGATTGACAGATACAGTAATGTATGATTGTCAGATACAGTAATGTTTGACTGACAGATACAGTAATGTACGTTTGACAGATACAGTAATGTATGATTGACAGATACAGTAATGTTTGACTGACAGATACAGTAATGTTTGATTGACAGATACAGTAATGTTTCACTGACAGATACAGTAATGTATGATTGACAGATACAGTAATGTTTGACTGACAGATACAGTAATGTATGATTGACAGATACAGTAATGTTTCACTGACAGATACAGTAATGTATGATTGACAGATACAGTAATGTTTGATTGACAGATACAGTAATGTTTGATTGACAGATACAGTAATGTTTGACTGACAGATACAGTAATGTATGATTGACAGATACAGTAATGTTCGACTGACAGATACAGTAATGTTTGACTGACAGATACAGTAATGTTTGACTGACAGATACAGTAATGTTTGATTGACAGATACAGTAATGTTCGATTGACAGATACAGTAATGTTTGATTGACAGATACAGTAATGTTCGATTGACTGA
>NC_068317.1:30901660-30914160 GCF_025860055.1 Xyrauchen texanus
AGGGCCGAGCGTCCGTGATGGGCAGTAATTTATACTCGCTGATGTCAGAGACGCCTCACAATGAGTTTATGAAGCAGCAGATGGATCTTCAGAGTGAGGTGAACATCATTCATATTCTCTCTGACTGCAGAAACATGTGGAAGATGTTCAGCTGTGATTGTTAATATGAAGCATGTGTGAATGTTCTGGCTTCAATACAGGCTAAACTCGATGTACTTTCAATAACCACAGACAATCATTTCCTCACCTCAGTTTCCAATGGACTTAATACATGTTTACATGTAAACAGGGACTAAAGAAGGGAGGGTAGAGGCACATGGGGTAACCTCCTCGTGGTGGTGATTAGTGGTTCTCACTCTCAATGGGGCGTGTGGTGAGTGACTCCAGTCAGGATGGCTTAGCAACCAAATTGGGCCGGTTGCTAGGGAGGGTAGAGTCACATGGGGTAACCTCCTCGTGGTGGTGATTAGTGGTTCTCTCAATGGGGCGTGTGGTGAGTTGTGTGTGGATCATGGAGAGTAGCATGAGTCTCCACATGCTGCGACTCTCTGCGGTGTCATGCACAACGAGTCACGTGATCAGATTTGCTGATTACAGACGCAACTGAAGCGGACGCAACTGAGACTCGTCCTCCGCCACCCGGATTGAGGTGAGTAACCGCACCACCACGAGGAACTACTAAGTAGTGGGAATTGGGCATTCCAAATTAGGAGAAAAGGGGATAAAAAAAAAGAAGCCTTCGCGCATGACATCATATCCTGGTCTGTTGCAGTCATTGTTGCATGCTCAAAGTCAAGTGTGACCGTCCCTTCACACATTACGGTTAATTACATTCATGCATTTGATTATAGACAAAGCGTCTTACAGTGCTGTCAGGTTGCACCGTTTACAAGTCATTGAGTAATAATCGAACCCAAGACCGTGATGTTGCTAGCACTATACCAGTTACAGGAAAGTTCTTCCACTTTGAAACATAGTTGCAAAACAAAAGGACGATTAAGACAACTTAAAGATCAAATGACTGAATTAATATGACAGGCTTCACTTTTCTGCTTTTAAATCCCTCCAGAACGTTTTCCATCGACTTCCATTATATTACTGTAAACATGTTTTCTGTTATACACTCAATATCATCGACAGCATGCATCATATGTGTTTGTTCGGTCAGCAGTGATCCTGTAAGAGTGTAACAGCTTTCATGTTTCTGTGTTTCAGGTGAAATATAAATCCGATCTGAAGGAAAACTCCAGTAATCTTTATTCTCTTATGTCTGAAACACTCGAGACACAGTTCGCCAAACAAACGGCTGAGATGCAGAGTGACGTATGACAAACACTTCAGTGAGAATCACACATCAAACATCATAAACATTTCTTTGAATGCTTGTGTTGTCTTGTGTATGTTTCAGGTGAAATATAAAGAAGCGGGTTTGAAGCAGATGTGCAGTTCTCTGTATCAGCAGCTGCCTGAAACTCTAGAAACTCAACACGCTAAAGAAGCTTCACGACTCCAGAGTGAGGTACAGATGTGTTTAATGAGTTTGACCAAAGTGTTTCTAGCCAGTCCACTGTCAGTCATTCCAGTCATGCCAGTCTCCTTTCTACTTAAACGGAGAAACACTGAAATCTCATTAACGTTTGGTCAGGGGGGGGGGGTCTACACGCTAACTATCACACCTGGAGCCGTGAGTTTGAATCCAGGGTGTGCTGAGTGACATGTGAGTTGTGAGTAACGGTGTTTGTCTGCTGTTTGTTCAGTTGTGAGTAACAGTGTTTGTCTGCTGTTTGTTCAGTTGTGAGTGTAACAGTGTTTGTCTGCTGTTTGTTCAGTTGTGAGTAACAGTGTTTGTCTGCTGGTTGTTCAGTTGTGATTGTAACAGTGTTTGTCTGCTGTTTGTTCAGTTGTGATTGTAACGGTGTTTGTCTGCTGTTTGTTCAGTTGTGATTGTAACGGTGTTTGTCTGCTGTTTGTTCAGTTGTGAGTGTAACAGTGTTTGTCTGCTGTTTGTTCAGTTGTGAGTGTAACAGTGTTTGTCTGCTGTTTGTTCAGTTGTGAGTGTAACAGTGTTTGTCTGCTGTTTGTTCAGTTGTGAGTGTAACAGTGTTTGTCTGCTGTTTGTTCAGTTGTGAGTAACAGTGTTTGTCTGCTGTTTGTTCAGTTGTGAGTGTAACAGTGTTTGTCTGCTGGTTTGTTCAGTTGTGAGTGTAACAGTGTTTGTCTGCTGTGTTGTTCAGTTGTGAGTGTAACAGTGTTTGTCTGCTGGTTGTTCAGTTGTGAGTGTAACAGTGTTTGTCTGCTGTTTGTTCAGTTGTGAGTGTAACAGTGTTTGTCTGCTGTTTGTTCAGTTGTGAGTGTAACAGTGTTTGTCTGCTGTTTGTTCAGTTGTGAGTGTAACAGTGTTTGTCTGCTGTTTGTTCAGTTGTGAGTGTAACAGTGTTTGTCTGCTGTTTGTTCAGTTGTGAGTGTAACAGTGTTTGTCTGCTGTTTGTTCAGTTGTGAGTGTAACAGTGTTTGTCTGCTGTTTGTTCAGTTGTGAGTGTAACAGTGTTTGTCTGCTGTTTGTTCAGTTGTGAGTGTAACAGTGTTTGTCTGCTGTTTGTTCAGTTGTGAGTGTAACAGTGTTTGTCTGCTGTTTGTTCAGTTGTGAGTGTAACAGTGTTTGTCTGCTGGTTGTTCAGTTGTGAGTGTAACAGTGTTTGTCTGCTGTTTGTTCAGTTGTGAGTGTAACAGTGTTTGTCTGCTGTTTGTTCAGTTGTGAGTAACAGTGTTTGTCTGCTGTTTGTTCAGTTGTGAGTGTAACAGTGTTTGTCTGCTGTTTGTTCAGTTGTGAGTGTAACAGTGTTTGTCTGCTGGTTGTTCAGTTGTGAGTGTAACAGTGTTTGTCTGCTGTTTGTTCAGTTGTGAGTGTAACAGTGTTTGTCTGCTGGTTTGTTCAGTTGTGAGTGTAACAGTGTTTGTCTGCTGTTTGTTCAGTTGTGAGTGTAACAGTGTTTGTCTGCTGTTTGTTCAGTTGTGAGTGTAACAGTGTTTGTCTGCTGTTTGTTCAGTTGTGAGTGTAACAGTGTTTGTCTGCTGTTTGTTCAGTTGTGAGTGTAACAGTGTTTGTCTGCTGTTTGTTCAGTTGTGAGTGTAACAGTGTTTGTCTGCTGTTTGTTCAGTTGTGAGTGTAACAGTGTTTGTCTGCTGTTTGTTCAGTTGTGAGTGTAACAGTGTTTGTCTGCTGTTTGTTCAGTTGTGAGTGTAACAGTGTTTGTCTGCTGTTTGTTCAGTTGTGAGTGTAACAGTGTTTGTCTGCTGTTTGTTCAGTTGTGAGTGTAACAGTGTTTGTCTGCTGTTTGTTCAGTTGTGAGTGTAACAGTGTTTGTCTGCTGTTTGTTCAGTTGTGAGTGTAACAGTGTTTGTCTGCTGTTTGTTCAGTTGTGAGTGTAACAGTGTTTGTCTGCTGTTTGTTCAGTTGTGAGTGTAACAGTGTTTGTCTGCTGTTTGTTCAGTTGTGAGTGTAACAGTGTTTGTCTGCTGTTTGTTCAGTTGTGAGTGTAACAGTGTTTGTCTGCTGTTTGTTCAGTTGTGAGCAGTGCTGTTTGTTCAGTTGTGAGTACAGTGTTTGTCTGCTGTTTGTTCAGTTGTGAGTGTAACAGTGTTTGTCTGCTGTTTGTTCAGTTGTGAGTAACAGTGTTTGTCTGCTGTTTGTTCAGTTGTGAGTGTAACAGTGTTTGTCTGCTGTTTGTTCAGTTGTGAGTGTAACAGTGTTTGTCTGCTGTTTGTTCAGTTGTGAGTGTAACAGTGTTTGTCTGCTGTTTGTTCAGTTGTGATTGTAACAGTGTTTGTCTGCTGTTTGTTCAGTTGTGAGTGTAACAGTGTTTGTCTGCTGTTTGTTCAGTTGTGAGTGTAACAGTGTTTGTCTGCTGTTTGTTCAGTTGTGAGTGTAACAGTGTTTGTCTGCTGTTTGTTCAGTTGTGAGTGTAACAGTGTTTGTCTGCTGTTTGTTCAGTTGTGAGTGTAACAGTGTTTGTCTGCTGTTTGTTCAGTTGTGAGTGTAACAGTGTTTGTCTGCTGTTTGTTCAGTTGTGAGTGTAACAGTGTTTGTCTGCTGTTTGTTCAGTTGTGAGTGTAACAGTGTTTGTCTGCTGTTTGTTCAGTTGTGAGTGTAACAGTGTTTTGTCTGCTGTTTGTTCAGTTGTGATTGTAACAGTGTTTGTCTGCTGTTTGTTCAGTTGTGAGTGTAACAGTGTTTGTCTGCTGTTTGTTCAGTTGTGAGTGTAACAGTGTTTGTCTGCTGGTTTGTTCAGTTGTGAGTGTAACAGTGTTTGTCTGCTGTTTGTTCAGTTGTGAGTGTAACAGTGTTTGTCTGCTGTTTGTTCAGTTGTGAGTGTAACAGTGTTTGTCTGCTGTTTGTTCAGTTGTGAGTGTAACAGTGTTTGTCTGCTGTTTGTTCAGTTGTGAGTGTAACAGTGTTTGTCTGCTGTTTGTTCAGTTGTGAGTGTAACAGTGTTTGTCTGCTGTTTGTTCAGTTGTGAGTGTAACAGTGTTTGTCTGCTGTTTGTTCAGTTGTGAGTGTAACAGTGTTTGTCTGCTGTTTGTTCAGTTGTGAGTGTAACAGTGTTTGTCTGCTGTTTGTTCAGTTGTGAGTGTAACAGTGTTTGTCTGCTGTTTGTTCAGTTGTGAGTAACAGTGTTTGTCTGCTGTTTGTTCAGTTGTGAGTGTAACAGTGTTTGTCTGCTGTTTGTTCAGTTGTGAGTGTAACAGTGTTTGTCTGCTGTTTGTTCAGTTGTGAGTGTAACAGTGTTTGTCTGCTGTTTGTTCAGTTGTGAGTGTAACAGTGTTTGTCTGCTGTTTGTTCAGTTGTGAGTGTAACAGTGTTTGTCTGCTGTTTGTTCAGTTGTGAGTGTAACAGTGTTTGTCTGCTGTTTGTTCAGTTGTGAGTGTAACAGTGTTTGTCTGCTGTTTGTTCAGTTGTGAGTGTAACAGTGTTTGTCTGCTGTTTGTTCAGTTGTGAGTGTAACAGTGTTTGTCTGCTGTTTGTTCAGTTGTGAGTGTAACAGTGTTTGTCTGCTGTTTGTTCAGTTGTGATTGTAACAGTGTTTGTCTGCTGTTTGTTCAGTTGTGAGTGTAACAGTGTTTGTCTGCTGTTTGTTCAGTTGTGAGTGTAACAGTGTTTGTCTGCTGTTTGTTCAGTTGTGAGTGTAACAGTGTTTGTCTGCTGTTGTTCAGTGTACAGTGTTGCTGTGTTCAGTTGTAACAGTGTTTGTCTGCTGTTTGTTCAGTTGTGAGTGTAACAGTGTTTGTCTGCTGTTTGTTCAGTTGTGAGTGTAACAGTGTTTGTCTGCTGTTTGTTCAGTTGTGGTAACAGTGTTTGTCTGCTGTTTGTTCAGTTGTGAGTGTAACAGTGTTTGTCTGCTGTTTGTTCAGTTGTGAGTGTAACAGTGTTTGTCTGCTGTTTGTTCAGTTGTGAGTGTAACAGTGTTTGTCTGCTGTTTGTTCAGTTGTGAGTGTAACAGTGTTTGTCTGCTGTTTGTTCAGTTGTGAGTGTAACAGTGTTTGTCTGCTGTTTGTTCAGTTGTGAGTGTAACAGTGTTTGTCTGCTGTTTGTTCAGTTGTGAGTGTAACAGTGTTTGTCTGCTGTTTGTTCAGTTGTGAGTGTAACAGTGTTTGTCTGCTGTTTGTTCAGTTGTGAGTGTAACAGTGTTTGTCTGCTGTTTGTTCAGTTGTGAGTGTAACAGTGTTTGTCTGCTGTTTGTTCAGTTGTGAGTGTAACAGTGTTTGTCTGCTGTTTGTTCAGTTGTGAGTGTAACAGTGTTTGTCTGCTGTTTGTTCAGTTGTGAGTGTAACAGTGTTTGTCTGCTGTTTGTTCAGTTGTGAGTGTAACAGTGTTTGTCTGCTGTTTGTTCAGTTGTGAGTGTAACAGTGTTTGTCTGCTGTTTGTTCAGTTGTGAGTGTAACAGTGTTTGTCTGCTGTTTGTTCAGTTGTGATGTAACAGTGTTTGTCTGCTGTTTGTTCAGTTGTGAGTGTAACAGTGTTTGTCTGCTGTTTGTTCAGTTGTGAGTGTAACAGTGTTTGTCTGCTGTTTGTTCAGTTGTGAGTGTAACAGTGTTTGTCTGCTGTTTGTTCAGTTGTGAGTGTAACAGTGTTTGTCTGCTGTTTGTTCAGTTGTGAGTGTAACAGTGTTTGTCTGCTGTTTGTTCAGTTGTGAGTGTAACAGTGTTTGTCTGCTGTTTGTTCAGTTGTGAGTGTAACAGTGTTTGTCTGCTGTTTGTTCAGTTGTGAGTGTAACAGTGTTTGTCTGCTGTTTGTTCAGTTGTGAGTGTAACAGTGTTTGTCTGCTGTTTGTTCAGTTGTGAGTGTAACAGTGTTTGTCTGCTGTTTGTTCAGTTGTGAGTGTAACAGTGTTTGTCTGCTGTTTGTTCAGTTGTGAGTGTAACAGTGTTTGTCTGCTGTTTGTTCAGTTGTGAGTGTAACAGTGTTTGTCTGCTGTTTGTTCAGTTGTGAGTGTAACAGTGTTTGTCTGCTGTTTGTTCAGTTGTGAGTTGTAACAGTGTTTGTCTGCTGTTTGTTCAGTTGTGAGTGTAACAGTGTTTGTCTGCTGTTTGTTCAGTTGTGAGTGTAACAGTGTTTGTCTGCTGTTTGTTCAGTTGTGAGTGTAACAGTGTTTGTCTGCTGTTTGTTCAGTTGTGAGTGTAACAGTGTTTGTCTGCTGTTTGTTCAGTTGTGAGTGTAACAGTGTTTGTCTGCTGTTTGTTCAGTTGTGAGTGTAACAGTGTTTGTCTGCTGTTTGTTCAGTTGTGAGTGTAACAGTGTTTGTCTGCTGTTTGTTCAGTTGTGAGTGTAACAGTGTTTGTCTGCTGTTTGTTCAGTTGTGAGTGTAACAGTGTTTGTCTGCTGTTTGTTCAGTTGTGAGTGTAACAGTGTTTGTCTGCTGTTTGTTCAGTTGTGAGTGTAACAGTGTTTGTCTGCTGTTTGTTCAGTTGTGAGTGTAACAGTGTTTGTCTGCTGTTTGTTCAGTTGTGAGTGTAACAGTGTTTGTCTGCTGTTTGTTCAGTTGTGAGTGTAACAGTGTTTGTCTGCTGTTTGTTCAGTTGTGAGTGTAACAGTGTTTGTCTGCTGTTTGTTCAGTTGTGAGTGTAACAGTGTTTGTCTGCTGTTTGTTCAGTTGTGAGTGTAACAGTGTTTGTCTGCTGTTTGTTCAGTTGTGAGTGTAACAGTGTTTGTCTGCTGTTTGTTCAGTTGTGAGTGTAACAGTGTTTGTCTGCTGTTTGTTCAGTTGTGATTGTAACAGTGTTTGTCTGCTGTTTGTTCAGTTGTGAGTGTAACAGTGTTTGTCTGCTGTTTGTTCAGTTGTGAGTGTAACAGTGTTTGTCTGCTGTTTGTTCAGTTGTGAGTGTAACAGTGTTTGTCTGCTGTTTGTTCAGTTGTGAGTGTAACAGTGTTTGTCTGCTGTTTGTTCAGTTGTGAGTGTAACAGTGTTTGTCTGCTGTTTGTTCAGTTGTGAGTGTAACAGTGTTTGTCTGCTGTTTGTTCAGTTGTGAGTTGTAACAGTGTTTGTCTGCTGTTTGTTCAGTTGTGAGTGTAACAGTGTTTGTCTGCTGTTTGTTCAGTTGTGAGTGTAACAGTGTTTGTCTGCTGTTTGTTCAGTTGTGAGTGTAACAGTGTTTGTCTGCTGTTTGTTCAGTTGTGAGTGTAACAGTGTTTGTCTGCTGTTTGTTCAGTTGTGAGTGTAACAGTGTTTGTCTGCTGTTTGTTCAGTTGTGAGTGTAACAGTGTTTGTCTGCTGTTTGTTCAGTTGTGAGTGTAACAGTGTTTGTCTGCTGGTTGTTCAGTTGTGATTGTAACAGTGTTTGTCTGCTGTTTGTTCAGTTGTGAGTAACAGTGTTTGTCTGCTGTTTGTTCAGTTGTGAGTGTAACAGTATTTGTCTGCTGTTTGTTCAGTTGTGAGTAACAGTGTTTGTCTGCTCTTTGTTCAGTTGTGAGTAACAGTGTTTGTCTGCTGTTTGTTCAGTTGTGAGTGTAACAGTGTTTGTCTGCTGTTTGTTCAGTTGTGAGTGTAACAGTGTTTGTCTGCTGTTTGTTCAGTTGTGAGTGTAACAGTGTTTGTCTGCTGTTTGTTCAGTTGTGAGTGTAACAGTGTTTGTCTGCTGTTTGTTCAGTTGTGAGTGTAACAGTGTTTGTCTGCTGTTTGTTCAGTTGTGAGTGTAACAGTGTTTGTCTGCTGTTTGTTCAGTTGTGAGTGTAACAGTGTTTGTCTGCTGTTTGTTCAGTTGTGAGTGTAACAGTGTTTGTCTGCTGTTTGTTCAGTTGTGAGTAACAGTGTTTGTCTGCTGTTTGTTCAGTTGTGATTGTAACAGTGTTTGTCTGCTGTTTGTTCAGTTGTGAGTGTAACAGTGTTTGTCTGCTGTTTGTTCAGTTGTGAGTGTAACAGTGTTTGTCTGCTGGTTGTTCAGTTGTGAGTGTAACAGTGTTTGTCTGTTGTTTGTTCAGTTGTGAGTGTAACGGTGTTTGTCTGCTGTTTGTTAAGTTGTGATTGTAACGGTGTTTGTCTGCTGTTTGTTCAGTTGTGAGCGTAACGGTGTTTGTCTGCTGTTTGTTCAGTTGTGAGTGTAACAGTGTTTGTCTGCTGTTTGTTCAGTTGTGAGTGTAACAGTGTTTGTCTGCTGTTTGTTCAGTTGTGAGTGTAACAGTGTTTGTCTGCTGTTTGTTCAGTTGTGAGTGTAACAGTGTTTGTCTGCTGTTTGTTCAGTTGTGAGTGTAACAGTGTTTGTCTGCTGTTTGTTCAGTTGTGAGTGTAACAGTGTTTGTCTGCTGTTTGTTCAGTTGTGAGTGTAACAGTGTTTGTCTGCTGTTTGTTCAGTTGTGAGTGTAACAGTGTTTGTCTGCTGTTTGTTCAGTTGTGAGTGTAACAGTGTTTGTCTGCTGTTTGTTCAGTTGTGAGTGTAACAGTGTTTGTCTGCTGTTTGTTCAGTTGTGAGTGTAACAGTGTTTGTCTGCTGTTTGTTCAGTTGTGAGTGTAACAGTGTTTGTCTGCTGTTTGTTCAGTTGTGAGTGTAACAGTGTTTGTCTGCTGTTTGTTCAGTTGTGAGTGTAACAGTGTTTGTCTGCTGTTTGTTCAGTTGTGAGTGTAACAGTGTTTGTCTGCTGTTTGTTCAGTTGTGAGTGTAACAGTGTTTGTCTGCTGTTTGTTCAGTTGTGAGTAACAGTGTTTGTCTGCTGTTTGTTCAGTTGTGAGTGTAACAGTGTTTGTCTGCTGTTTGTTCAGTTGTGAGTGTAACAGTGTTTGTCTGCTGTTTGTTCAGTTGTGAGTAACAGTGTTTGTCTGCTGGTTGTTCAGTTGTGATTGTAACAGTGTTTGTCTGCTGTTTGTTCAGTTGTGATTGTAACGGTGTTTGTCTGCTGTTTGTTCAGTTGTGAGTGTAACAGTGTTTGTCTGCTGTTTGTTCAGTTGTGATTGTAACAGTGTTTGTCTGCTGGTTGTTCAGTTGTGAGTGTAACGGTGTTTGTCTGCTGTTTGTTCAGTTGTGAGTGTAACAGTGTTTGTCTGCTGTTTGTTCAGTTGTGAGTGTAACAGTGTTTGTCTGCTGTTTGTTCAGTTGTGAGTGTAACAGTGTTTGTCTGCTGTTTGTTCAGTTGTGATTGTAACAGTGTTTGTCTGCTGTTTGTTCAGTTGTGAGTGTAACAGTGTTTGTCTGCTGTTTGTTCAGTTGTGAATGTAACAGTGTTTGTCTGCTGGTTGTTCAGTTGTGAGTGTAACAGTGTTTGTCTGCTGTTTGTTCAGTTGTGAGTAACAGTGTTTGTCTGCTGTTTGTTCAGTTGTGAGTAACAGTGTTTGTCTACTGTTTGTTCACTTGTGAGTGTAACAGTGTTTGTCTGCTGTTTGTTCAGTTGTGAGTGTAACAGTGTTTGTCTGCTGTTTGTTCAGTTGTGAGTGTAACAGTGTTTGTCTGCTGTTTGTTCAGTTGTGATTGTAACAGTGTTTGTCTGCTGGTTGTTCAGTTGTGAGTGTAACAGTGTTTGTCTGCTGTTTGTTCAGTTGTGAGTGTAACAGTGTTTGTCTGCTGTTTGTTCAGTTGTGATGTAACAGTGTTTGTCTGCTGTTTGTTCAGTTGTGATTGTAACAGTGTTTGTCTGCTGTTTGTTCAGTTGTGATTGTAACAGTGTTTGTCTGCTGGTTGTTCAGTTGTGAGTAACAGTGTTTGTCTGCTGTTTGTTCAGTTGTGAGTAACAGTGTTTGTCTGCTGGTTGTTCAGTTGTGAGTGAACAGTGTTTGTCTGCTGTTTGTTCAGTTGTGAGTGTAACGGTGTTTGTCTGCTGTTTGTTCAGTTGTGATTGTAACAGTGTTTGTCTGCTGTTTTTTCAGTTGTGATTGTAACAGTGTTTGTCTGCTGGTTGTTCAGTTGTGAGTAACAGTGTTTGTCTGCTGTTTGTTCAGTTGTGAGTAACAGTGTTTGTCTGCTGGTTGTTCAGTTGTGAGTAACAGTGTTTGTCTGCTGTTTGTTCAATTGTGAGTGTAACGGTGTTTGTCTGCTGTTTGTTCAGTTGTGAGTAACTGTGTTTGTCTGCTGTTTGTTCAGTTGTGAGTAACAGTGTTTGTCTGCTGTTTGTTCAGTTGTGATTGTAACAGTGTTTGTCTGCTGTTTGTTCAGTTGTGAGTAACAGTGTTTGTCTGCTGTTTGTTCAGTTGTGAGTAACAGTGTTTGTCTGCTGTTTGTCCAGTTGTGAGTGTAACAGTGTTTGTCTGCTGTTTGTTCAGTTGTGAGTAACAGTGTTTGTCTGCTGTTTGTCCAGTTGTGAGTAACAGTGTTTGTCTGCTGTTTGTCCAGTTGTGAGTAACAGTGTTTGTCTGCTGTTTGTTCAGTTGTGAGTAACAGTGTTTGTCTGCTGTTTGTTCAGTTGTGAGTGTAACAGTGTTTGTCTGCTGTTTGTTCAGTTGTGAGTGTAACAGTGTTTGTCTGCTGTTTGTTCAGTTGTGAGTGTAACAGTGTTTGTCTGCTGTTTGTTCAGTTGTGATTGTAACAGTGTTTGTCTGCTGGTTGTTCAGTTGTGAGTAACAGTGTTTGTCTGCTGTTTGTTCAGTTGTGAGTAACAGTGTTTGTCTGCTGTTTGTCCAGTTGTGAGTGTAACAGTGTTTGTCTGCTGTTTGTTCAGTTGTGAGTAACAGTGTTTGTCTGCTGTTTGTTCAGTTGTGAGTAACAGTGTTTGTCTGCTGTTTGTTCAGTTGTGAGTGTAACAGTGTTTGTCTGCTGTTTGTTCAGTTGTGATTGTAACAGTGTTTGTCTGCTGGTTGTTCAGTTGTGATTGTAACAGTGTTTGTCTGCTGTTTGTTCAGTTGTGAGTGTAACAGTGTTTGTCTGCTGGTTGTTCAGTTGTGATTGTAACAGTGTTTGTCTGCTGTTTGTTCAGTTGTGAGTAACAGTGTTTGTCTGCTCTTTGTTCAGTTGTGAGTAACAGTGTTTGTCTGCTGTTTGTTCAGTTGTGATTGTAACAGTGTTTGTCTGCTGGTTGTTCAGTTGTGAGTAACAGTGTTTGTCTGCTGTTTGTCCAGTTGTGAGTGTAACAGTGTTTGTCTGCTGTTTGTTCAGTTGTGAGTAACAGTGTTTGTCTGCTGTTTGTTCAGTTGTGAGTGTAACAGTGTTTGTCTGCTGTTTGTTCAGTTGTGATTGTAACAGTGTTTGTCTGCTGGTTGTTCAGTTGTGATTGTAACAGTGTTTGTCTGCTGTTTGTTCAGTTGTGAGTGTAACAGTGTTTGTCTGCTGGTTGTTCAGTTGTGATTGTAACAGTGTTTGTCTGCTGGTTGTTCAGTTGTGAGTGTAACAGTGTTTGTCTGCTGGTTGTTCAGTTGTGAGTGTAACAGTGTTTGTCTGCTGGTTGTTCAGTTGTGATTGTAACAGTGTTTGTCTGCTGGTTGTTCAGTTGTGATTGTAACAGTGTTTGTCTGCTGTTTGTTCAGTTGTGATTGTAACAGTGTTTGTCTGCTGGTTGTTCAGTTGTGAGTGTAACAGTGTTTGTCTGCTGGTTGTTCAGTTGTGAGTGTAACAGTGTTTGTCTGCTGGTTGTTCAGTTGTGATTGTAACAGTGTTTGTCTGCTGTTTGTTCAGTTGTGAGTGTAACGGTGTTTGTCTGCTGTTTGTTCAGTTGTGAGTGTAACGGTGTTTGTCTGCTGTTTGTTCAGTTGTGAGTGTAACGGTGTTTGTCTGCTGTTTGTTCAGTTGTGAGTGTAACAGTGTTTGTCTGCTGTTTGTTCAGTTGTGAGTGTAACAGTGTTTGTCTGCTGGTTGTTCAGTTGTGAGTGTAACAGTGTTTGTCTGCTGGTTGTTCAGTTGTGAGTGTAACAGTGTTTGTCTGCTGGTTGTTCAGTTGTGAGTGTAACAGTGTTTGTCTGCTGGTTGTTCAGTTGTGAGTAACAGTGTTTGTCTGTTGGTTGTTCAGTTGTGATTGTAACAGTGTTTGTCTGCTGTTTGTTCAGTTGTGAGTGTAATGGTGTTTGTCTGCTGTTTGTTCAGTTGTGAGTGTA
>NC_068317.1:30919160-30926660 GCF_025860055.1 Xyrauchen texanus
TCTCATACTACAATCCATTTCTAACATTTGATTTTGTGTTCAGGTGAAATATAAAGAAGCGGGTTTGAAGCAGATGTGCAGTTCTCTGTATCAGCAGCTGCCTGAAACTCTAGAAACTCAACACGCTAAAGAAGCTTCACGACTCCAGAGTGAGGTACACTCTCATCTTCACGTCATGTGTAAGTTACACGGGATACATCTGCTACTTGCTCATACTTGTAATGACTCTGTTGTTATAGGTGAAGTATAAGGAGAGCGGAAAGAAAGAAAACTCGTCCTCTCTTTATTCACGTCTGCCGGAGACTCCACAAACACAACTGGCCAAAGAACTGAGCCATATTTACAGTGAGGTAATGACTTACTGTAACTCAACACACACGTTTACTGTGAGAGCGCAAGAGTCCCATAGGATTTTAAAATCTTTGAAGACCTACCGTGAGCTCCGAGGTTGTTCATCGATGCTAAATGCTTCTGTTGAAGACATTAGTCTGCATTGTTTATCCATCCACTTATCAGAGAAGAGCTCTGCAGCTCCGCCCACTCACATGATACACTGTGAATGATGCCATCGAGTCGCTCTCTCTGCACACTCAAACTACTCTTCCACACAGTATGTCCCTTCCGTCTCTGTGCAGTTCCTGGATGCGGTAGTGACCTCTCCGCCTCTGACGGTCATGATCACCGCCTCATGTGCCTGGGCCAAAATCACGTTGAGGAAGCGTTCGTGGATGGGAGTGCAGGGCGACTCCGCCAGGTGGTGGCACTTAGCGGGCACAGGTGTGCCGCAATCGCCATATCCACCTGGGGTATCGCGACATAACCCTTGGCCGCACCACCGTTGAGGATAGTGAGAGCGGACAAGCTGAAAGATCGGGTTCGGGCAGCAAAAGGTGCCCTCCGTGATCGCATCAGCCGTTGTGCACTTCCGGGAAGGGGACTGGAGGGGAAACCAGTCGTGAGCCCAGCCTGAGTCCCTGCTGTAGAGCACCCCTGCAGAAGAGGGACGCCCCCCACTTCTCGGCCAGCTGTGTGGTAACGTTGCAGTCGCGGCTTTCCTTCTTTCGAGGGAAAGCCACTTCAGCTGTCCCCATGGTGGTCCTTCTACCTACTGGTACAAGGCGATTCAGGGGCTTCAATGGGTATGGTACCGTCGGGTAAACCCCCACGGACCGTCCATTTCTGGGGTGAGACAGGCAGCTCGCCTCAGTGCCTCTCTTTCGGAGCTCGTGAGCAGAATGAGATGTCGATCGCTGCATCGGAAAGGTGATGTCAGACACCAAGGACTCGACCAGGCTGAGACCTTCGGGTGTGGCAAGCCGTGCTTGACGACTGGTTGACAACTGGTTTCCCCTCCAGTCCCCTTCCTGGAAGTGCACAACGGCTGACGCGATCATGGAGGGCACCTTTTGCTGCCCGAACCCGATCTTTCAGCTTGTCCGCTCTCACTATCCTCAACGGTGGTGCGGCCAAGGGTTATGTCGCGATACCCCAGGTGGATATGGCGATTGCGGCACACCTGTGCCCGCTAAGTGCCACCACCTGGCAGAGTCGCCCTGCACTCCCTTCCCAAACCTGTAGGACGACGTTGTCTCTGGTGACTAAAGCCTACAGCGCATGCCATGGGCCTCTTACAGGTCCATAATCCCAAGGCTTTGAAAGAGCTGCACGAGGGTAGTTCTGATCCCAGTGTGCTACAAGAGCTGCGCTCGGTGACCGATCTCGCCCTCTATGCGACTAAGGTCACAAGCGTGCACTCGGACCGACGATGTCCATGCTTGTGGTCCAGGAGCACCACCTGTGGCTGAACCTGGTCGAGATGAGGGTCGCCTTTTCGACGACATCGTCAAGGACTTCAGCCAGCAGTTCTCAGTGATGAAGCACCAGCCAGAGGCCATTCAGCACATCTTTCCCCGGTGCAGCTAAGGGTGCGCACCCCGTCTGTTCGCCGAGTCCCCCTGTCCCCCTGCGGTGACAGAAACTCAACCGGCTTTGCCCGAGCCCAGCCTGAGGCCCTGCTGTAGAGCACCCCTGCAGGAGAGGGACGCCCCCCGCTTCTCGGCCGGCTGCGAAGACCCCCAGTAGGGCTCCCATGCACCCCTGAGACGGGACACCCGAGGATCGAGATGTCTGCAGGAACTCCGCTGGTAGCCAGACCAATCCATCCCCCGGTGGAGGGCCAGGAGGAACATTTTTTGTTCCATTTTACTTTCCTGTACCCACATTGTCAAAAAAAGAGCAGTTTCCTCTCTAGTCGGCTAAAGCGCCTGCAGCCTAGGCCTCATGATCATGGCCCCCCGGGCTGATTTCTCTTCCCAGTCCTGATCGTGATTAAACATTTGAATCGAATGACAGCACTAATTCACAAATATCTGAATACTGTGCAATATATTGTTTGTATACTATCAACATCTTTAAATCAATAGTTTTATTTTGTTATTGTTTTTTATTAATTTGCAATGCTTCATTTGATTGTAGTTCTTTCCCTCATTAAAGACGGTCAGTACACAGTCTCGGAGCTGGTTTGGTTCATGAACACTTTTGAAGGATTTTATGAAATCATCCTGGAAAATACTTCCGGAACCAGAACTGATATTCTCAACTTGATGGTTTCCATAGCATCTCATTACCTTGTTTATATTATTGGGTAGCTGAAAAGTTTTCAATTAAGTATATTGATATTTTGCTCATCAAGCCCCGGTGATTGATGAGATCCGACCAGAAATGCTGAAAGCTTTGGATGTGGAGGGGGTGTCATGGATGACACGTCTCTTCAACATTGCGTGGAAATCTGGGACAGTGCCTAAGGAGTGGCAGAATGGGGTGGTGGTTCCCCTCTTCAAAAAGGGGGATCAGAGAGTGTGTGCCAAATACAGGGGTATCACACTTCTCAGCCACCCTGGTAAAGTTTACTCCAAGGTGCTGGAGAGGAAGGTTCGGCCGATTGTCGAACCTCGGATTGAAGAGGAACAATGCGGTTTTCGTCCTGGCCGTGGAAGGATGGACCAGATCTTTACTCTCGCAAGGATCCTGGAGGGGGCCTGGGAGTATGCCAATCCGGTCTACATGTGTTTTGTGGATCTGGAGAAGGCGTATGACCGGGTCCCCCGGGAGAGACTGTGGGAGGTGCTGCGGGAGTACGGGGTGGGGGGGTCCCTTCTTAGGGCTGTACGTCCAAAGCGAGAGCTGTGTCCGGATCCTCGGTACGAAGTCGAGTTCATTCCATGTGGGGGTTGGTCTCCGCCAAGGCTGCGCTTTGTCACCAATCCTGTTTGTGATATTCATGGACAGGATATCGAGGAGTAGTCAGGGTGGGGAAGGTGTGCAGTTCGGTGGGCTGGGGATCTCATCGCTGCTTTTTGCAGATGATGTTGTCTTCATGTCATCATCGGTCCGTGACCTTCAGCTCTCACTGGATCGCTTGGCAGTCAAGTGTGAAGCGGCTGGGATGAGGATTTGCACCTCTAAATCTGAGGCCATGGTTCTCAGCAGGAAACCGATGGAGTGCGTACTCCGGGTAGGGAAGGAGGTATTGCCCCAAGTGAAGGAGTTCAAGTACCTTGGGGTCTTGTTCACGAGTGAGGGGACAATGGAGCGGGAGGTTGGCTGGAGAATCGGGGCAGCGGGGACGGTATTGCACTCGCTCTATCGCACCGTTGTCATGAAAAGAGAGCTGGAAGGCAAAGCTCTCGATCTAGCAGTCAATTTTTGTTCCTACCCTCACCTATGGTCATGAAGGTTGGGTCATGACCGAAAGAACTAGGTCACGAGTACAAGCGGCTGAAATGGGCTTCCTCAGAAGGGTGGCAGGCTTCTCCCTTAGAGACAGGGTGAGGAGCTCAGTCATCCGCGAGGAGCTCGGAGTAGAGCCGCTGCTCCTTTGCGTCGAAAGGAGTCAGTTGAGGTGGTTTGGGCATCTGGTAAGGATGCCCCCTGGCCGCCCCCCTAGGGAGGTGTTTCAGACACGTGCAGTTGGGAGGAGGCCTCGGGGAAGACCCAGGACTAGGTGGAGAGATTACATCTCCACACTGGCCTGGGAACGCCTCGGGGTCCCCCAGTCAGAGCTGGTTAATGTGGCTCAGGAAGTTTGGGGCCCCCTGCTGGAGCAGCTGCCCCCACGACCCGACTTCAGATAAGCGGTTGAAGATGGATGGATGGATATTTTGCTTATTATATAAGTCATCATGTGAGTGTTTATAGTGATGGAGTTTAGTGATATGTCCAGTTATTTTAACCCCTCACACACACACACACACACACACACACACACACACACACACACACACACACACACACACACACATACACACATACACACACACACTCACTCACACACACACACACTCACCCATGTTGACCTCTGCTGCAGGTCAGATATAAAGAGGGCAGTAAGCGAGATAACTCATCGTGTCTGTATTCAGTTCTGCCGGAGACGCTGGAAACACAACACGCTAAACAGCAGTCTGAGCAACAGAGTCAGGTAACACACACACTTTACAAACGTCTTATTTGGTGTAATTTATCTAGTTTGTAACTGTGTTTGTATGCACATGTTTCAGGAATAATACACAGTGTTCCAATCACATGTTAAATGTGTGTATTTCTTTAAATCCATACGTATATTGTGTATTAGATGATATTATCTATAACTCTATAGTGTTAGTTTCATTGTGCGTGTACTGAAACAGCCGTATAGATGATCTGATGCTCTGTTGTGTTTGTAGAATAATTACAGGAGAGAGACTCAAGCGGAGATGCCCAACTGTCTGTACTCTCAACTACCAGAAACAATCCAAACACACTTTGTGAAAGAACTGACTCCACTCATCAGCGAGGTCATTCAAATCTGTGTGTGTGTGTGTGTGTGTGTGTGTGTGTGTGTGTGTGTGTGTGTGTGTGTGTGTGTGTGTGTGTGTGTGTGTGTGTGTGTGCTCGTCTCAAACACTGTTTTATCTCTGTCACAGCGTGTCTGATAACAGTTACTAAAGTTAGACTCTCTTTATTCTCTTTGTGTCAGTGATGAAACAGTGTTCAGTTGATCTCCTGAAATGTGCTTGAACTGTTTTAACAGGGTATCCGCGGGGTCTTGAAAAGTATTAAAAGGTGATAAATCAATTTTGGGAAAATTAAGACCCTTAAAAGTATTAAAAAGTCTTATCACGGCTTTATAAAGTCTTAAATTTTGAAAGTATTTTTTCTGAATTAGCTGTCCAACAGTTTGAGTCCCAAAAACATCGTAAAAGTGTGTGAATTTAGTCATTTTTATCAAAAAATACGAACAGGTACATAAAAAAAACTAGGCTATTGTGGGTGTGTTCGTAAATTGCCTCTGAGAGCACCAGAGCGGGCAGGCGGGCGGAAGTTCAAAAGCACAATGTACGCTCTGGCGTTCCCAGTGCGTATTACAACGCACCGAAATGTTTTAGGAGAAGGTTGGTGAACTCATGAACAGAATGGGGAAGTGCAAATTTGCAGCGTCCTGGATGGAAATGCCGGACTTCAAAGAGTGGCTGCAGCCAGTCGAGGGAATGTCAGGGAGGCATATTGTACATTATGCAAGAAAAAATAAGTATTGTGTCAATGGGCATTAACTCGTTAAAGTCCCACATGTGTTGTGCTAGCCACAAAGCCGCTGCTAGCCGCCGAGAGCGGCAGCTCTCCATCGCTAGCTTCTGTGGTAATCGCGTTGCACCACCACAACCTAGTGCCAACGTCGTTACACCACCGGCAGTCGCACCTGAAGCTACAGCTACGACCCGGGCTGTCTCTGCTTCCTCATCTTCTGCAGCCGACATCAGAGTGGCTCTGGGCGGCACAGCAACACTGCGTGCTGAGGTGTTGTGGTGTCTCCACACAGCGGAGAAACACCATTCACTGAACTCAAACGGCAGAGGGGAAATCTGGGACATTAATGGCACAACTGATCACGAAGTCCAACATCCTCAGAAGACGTAGTAAAGAAAAACGGAACGACTTGGTCCAAACTGAGAAGCTGCTGGGAACAAAATCAGAAGAACTGAGGCACACGTCAGCATGATTGTTGTTGAGGGTGGAGCAAAGTTTTCTTTTGTTTTTTAATAAACTTTGCTTTGATTTACTATCCCAGCCTATTTGATTTATTTTTTTGTATCAGAGTGGTCTATAGTCTTTATCACAAACTAAAACTGTTAAGTTAAAAGTATCACTGATGTAAATGGTTACAGCTTGAAGTGGCGGTGAGGTATTAAAAAATATTGAGAAGTTCTTGAAAAGTCTTGAAAAGGTATTAAAATGAACTTCAAGATTCCTGCATATACCCTGTTTAATGTTTGTGACACATTGATGTTGTTCATTGATGTTTTAGAGTAAATACAGAGCATCTGGTAAGAAGGACGCCGGCACGTCTCTCTATAACACACTAGCAGAAACCAAAGACACGCAACACGCGAGAGACACGTCAGACATACAGAGCGAGGTAATGTGTGTTCATACAGAACACGTGCAGACACATGAAGTGCATAAACTGATCATATGCCACACACTTATTATTCTTTCCACCCAATTATGTCATAAAACATCATCTTTTCTCATTATAACAACTTTTAGCATCTTTCAGCAATTTTGCATGGGGTAACCTAATTGGCCCGGTTGCTAGGGAGGGTAGAGTCACATGGGGTAACCAATTTGTCCCGGTTGCTAGGGAGGGTAGAGTCACATGGGGTAACCAATTTGTCCCGGTTGCTAGGGAGGGTATAGTCACATGGGGTAACCAAATTGTGCCGGTTGCTAGGGAGGGTATAGTCACATGGGGTAACCAAATTGTGCCGGTTGCTAGGGAGGGTAGAGTCACATGGGGTAACCTTAAGTATTGCATCACCATCTTGTAAATCAAGATTCATCAGTAGTTTAAACACTTGAATTATAGTCAGTAAAGCGTGTCTTTGTGTCACCAGATCAAATATAGAGCGGGACAGAAGCTGCTGCCGTCCAGTATTTACTCTCAACTGCCTCAAACGCCACAGACTGAGTTTGCTGCCAAAATCACTGAACTACAGAGTGATGTACAACCTTTACTGTATATCAATATATGTGAACATCAGTCATCATTAACAAACATCTGATGCTGTATATATGTGTGTTATTATATTTGACAGAATAAATACAAACAGGAAGTGAAGAAGAACATCAGTAATTCTGTCTATTCTCAACTGCCCGAGACGACCGAGACTCAGTTCAACAAAACAGTGTCTGAACTACAGAGCGACGTGAGTTTACCAGAATATTCCACCATTATTCCTTAAAACACGTCTGTCATGCCTGAAGAGACTTTGTACACTAATTTAACCCTACATTAATGTCTTATTTCATTCTGGGTTAAATACCAGTTCGACAGCATTTGTGTCATAATGTTGATTAGCAACTCGTCCCTCCTTTTCTTTAAATATGTGTTCCACTGAGACACTTCCCATGGAAGTCAATGGGGGCAATTTTTGGAGGTTTAAAGACTCTTATAATTTAATATAA
>NC_068317.1:30949160-30954160 GCF_025860055.1 Xyrauchen texanus
GGGTCTGGGACTCCGAAAGCACGAAGAACAACCCAGAGCCCAGAGCTACTGATGGTATCATAGGCCTTGACCAGGTCAATAAATCAGAGATGTAGGTCTTGTTGGAATTCCCTACACCTCTGCTGTAGGACAGAGAATATGGCATCTGTGCAGGACCGCCCTTTCCTGAAACCACATTGGGGCTCCGCAAGCCTCTCCTCAGCATGCCTGGCAAGGCAATGTTGAATAATCCTTGCCAGGAGCTTTCCCGGCACACTGAGGAGTGAGATGCCCCTATAGTTGTTACAATCCGTGCGGTCCCCCTTTTTAAAGAGAGGGACCACCAGGGCATCCTTCCAATCCTGCGGAACCTCCCAGTGGTCCAGACTGTTGTTATGATGCCATGTAGGGTGCACAAACGCCACCCTCCCTCAGCATTTCACTTGGGAGATCATCTCTGCCCGGTGCATTTCCTGGTCTCAGGCTCCGGATCACTTTCAGTACTTCCTCAACAGATGGCACCTCAGCCAGCCACCCACAGGGAGTGACTTCTTCCTGCAATATTTGAGGCACCGCAGCCCCAGCAGGGTCATCCCCACTTTGTCCCACAAACCCACCACCGGAGTGGATGAATGGCAGGCATGGCAAAGTCGATGGTCAGTGGGCAGATCAGCTCCACGGTAGGTCCTGGTGTCAAGGACATGGGCCCGCATCCGCTGTTCAGTCACTATGTAGTCCAGCAGATGTTCTTGCTTGGATCCGGCATGCATCCATGATGTTGTGTGGATGTGCCGATGCTGGAACAGTGTGTTGGTAATTACAAGCCCATGGGCTGCACAAAAATCTAGCAGCCTCCTACCGTTGTTATTGAGCTGATCTGGCCCATGTCTTCCAATCACTCCTGACCAGGTGCCAGCATCATGACCAACTCGGGCATTGAAGTCACCCAACATGATGATTCTATCCCGAGGGGCCACTTTAGCCAGCACCTGTGACAGGAGGTCATAGAAGGCATCTGACTCATCGGCCTTTCCCGCATCCCTCCAAGGATGTTCATCTTCGGTGGGGGCCTAAGTAACCATGACCACCACTCCTCGCCTCTGATTGATGGGAAGGCGAACCCAAAGTAACCTGGGGCTCACAGCTTCCCACACCTCACCGCCACACTCCCACGCTCCCTTCATTCTTTTGTTCAGTTGGAAGAGCCACTCCCTGTGTTTGGCAGTCTCCTGCCCTGAGTAGAGGACAGTCCACCCCTCATAGTGGCAAGAGCCGGTCCACCGGACCTCCTGAAAACCACAAAGATCCAGGCGGTACCGGTCCAGCTCCCAACAGAGGAGTGGCAGCCTCTCCTTCGCTGTGAGTGTTCGAACATTCCACGTGGCCATCCAGCATCATCACAGTGAATGTCAGAAGTGAATATACGGTATATGATGTGATAAATGAATGTGTTTGTAGAATGAGTATCGTAAGGAGTATGAGAACACTATTAAAGGCACAGTTCAGCTGGAGGTGGATCTGACGCCTGCGTATCTCACCGCTCGCAACGCCAGCAGCCTCATGAATCAGGTGACGCAACACAGACGGGTTTCTCTGGATATCTGATGTTTGTCTGGAAGAATATGATGCTTTATTGAGTTCAAGCAGAAGTGCACCAGTAACACCACCAAACTACATCGCTAAAAGATAGCCCCGCCCCAAACGTATGTGATTGGTTGAGCCAATGTTGTCATGTTGGGCTGGACAGTGCAGTTTTCAGGGGAAACAACAAATGGTTTATTATCCTCCTGAGACCCGAGTGTGACTGTTGGTGCAGTTTCCTTTTTTTATTTGTTACTAGTAGCACCTAATAAACATGCAAAAATACAAATACAAATAATAATAATTCAAGAGCAAATAGATTTCCTTAAAATTGATAACCCTAACCCAAGCTATATTTTTAAAATGAAATAAATGTTTCCAGGAGTGTTGGACAAAGTCTGCTGAGATCGGCACCATGTTGTAATGTCACATGACTCTGTATGTCGAAAGTTTAACCCTTTACTGACAGCACAGAGTATCCTGAACTGAGATCAGTCGGTTTAATTCAATTAAATGATATGTTGTGTTTAGTGAAGCCAAAATTCAATGTCCACGGATGTCTACGCCGGGTCAGTGACACACATCAGCTTTAATAACAGTTTGTCTGTCAAATAGAAGGAATACCGTAAGGATCTGGAGCTGGAGGTGAGGGGTAAAGGCCTGATGGATCTTGAGGAAACACCTGAACTGCTGCGGGTCAAAAACGCTGGACACATTCTCAGTGAGGTACACAAACATCACGACAGTCTGGATATTCACTGGAGTTTGCTGTTGTTGAATATAAATGTGTTGTGTTTGTGGTTTTACAGAAAGAATATCGTAAAGATCTGGAGAGAGAGATCAGAGGGAAGAGATCAGACGTCACGTCAGACTGTATGGACATCCAGAGAGCAAAGAAAGCATCTGAGATCAGCAGCGACGTGAGTCACATCAAACACACACACTCACACAGACACACACACACGTACACACACGTACACACACACACCGCTGTTCCGTCACTATGTAGTCCAGCAGATGTTCTTGCTTGGACCCGGCATGCATCCATGATGTTGTGTGGATGCGCCGATGCTGGAACAGTGTGTTGGTAATTACAAACCCATGGGCTGCACAACAATCTAGCAGCCTCCTACCGTTGTTATTGAGCTGTTCTGGCCCATGTCTTGCAATCACTCCTGACCAGGTGCCAGCATCATGACCAACTCGGGCATTGAAGACACCCAACATGATGATTCTATCCCGAGGTGGCACTTCAGCCAGCACCTGTGACAGGAGGTCATAGAAGGCATCTGACTCATCGGCCTTTCCAGCATCCCTCCACGGATGTTCATCTTCAGTGGGGGTATAAGTAACCACGACCACCACTCCTCACCTCTGGTTGATGGGAAGGCGAACCCAAAGTAACCTGGGGCTCACAGCTTCCCACACCTCACCGCCACACTCCCACGCTCCCTTCATTCTTATGTTCAGAAGAAGAGCCACTCCCGAGTAGAGGACAGTCCACCCCTCATAGTGGCAAGAGCCAGAGCCGGTCTACCGGACCTCCTGAACACCACAGAGATCCAGGCGGTACCGGTCCAGCTCCCGACAGAGGAGTGGCAGCCTCTCCTCCACTGTGAGTATTCGAACATTCCACGTGGCCATCCGTAGCGGCTTTTTTTTGTTTCTGGAGGAGCCCAAAGGGTAAGAATTCAGTCTCCTGGCTCCGCCAAATGGGGTTTGGCAAGGAGACGTCATAGACGCCTGTCCCCTCCGGGGCCTCCAGCACAAGCTTAATAAGTTCTTTACATCATAGTTTAGTGGAAGATAATTGAAAAGCTGGAGGGTTTACCAGCCCCTCGCACCCGTCCAGAGCCCCCATTTGGCCACTGGTCACATGAGGAGGAAAGGCCAATCGGAATTGGACCTCCCCCCACAAAACTGTCCATGACAGCGTTGCCCGTCCGGCACCACGAGGAGGTAGGGGATTGTTTGCCGGACAAACACACTCATACACACAGACACACACACAGTAACACACACACACACTGAACTGAAGTGTTGGAGTTAAATTTATTCATTCAAATGATTCAGGAATTATGACATGTTGGTTAAGTTGTTTTTGTAATAAATAAGTGTGATCAGATCAAACAAATTCTGCTTCTCTCACAACGAACTCCCCACTGGGTCAAATTTCACCCAAACTGAGGTGTGTCTGCGTGTTTCAGGTGTCGTACAGACAGTCGTCTCAGCTGAGAGAATCATCATACGGGACAGTGACAGACACACCTGCACTTCTGCACGCTGCGTACCTGAAAGACATCTACAGTCAGGTCACATGACACACCTGTCTGTCTCTTTCAGACGACTGGAGTATATACACAGTATCCTGATATTTACTTGTCCTCGTGTGTGTACAGAAGAAGTATCGTGGTGATGCGGAGCGGATGAAGGTTTCATGTGCTGCTGGACCAGACACTCCAGAGATACAGAGAGTGAAAAACAACCAGCGCAACATCAGCGCAGTGAGATACACACACATATTAAACACACACACACACGCGTGCACTATACACACACACACTGGCGCAGATTGTGTTTTATATCGCAGTGTTTGTTTGTGTGTTTGTAGTTGCTGTACACGTGGGACTGTAAGCTGTTGAGAGGTGTGACATCATCAGTCACTGACACTCCAGAGATCAAACTGGCTCGAGAAAACACTAAAAACATCAGTGATGTGAGTGACACACACATGCTGTGAGCTTGAGTTTACAGCCGACCCGTGTCAGGTGATTTCACCACAAGTGTTCAGGTGTCCGTGTTGCTTTAGAAGACATTAATTGAACCACTGGAGTCGTTTATGCCGATATTGTTTACACCGATATATGGATGCTGTTTATACCGATATATGGGTGACGTTTATGCCGATATATTGATGACATTTATGCCGATATATGACTGTTGTTTATGCCGATATATGAATGTCGTTTATGCCGATATATGGATGCCGTTTATGCCGATATATGAATGACGTTTATGCCGATATATGGATGCCAATATATGCATGTCGTTTATGCCGATATATGGATGCCGTTTATGCCGATATATGGAAGTCGTTTATGCCGATATATGGATGCCGTTTATGCCGATATATGGATGTCATTTGTGCCGATATATGAATGCCGTTTATGCCGATATATGGATGCCGTTTATGCCGATATGTGAATTCCGTTTATGCCGATATGGATAACGTTTACGCCGATATATTGATGCTGTTTATGCCAATATATGGATGACGTTTATGCCGATATATGGATGACGTTTATGCCGATATATGGATGCCATTTATGCCGATATATGGATGCCATTTATGCCGATATACGGATGAGGTTTATGCCGATATAAGGATGACATTTATGCCGATATATTTATGAGGTTTATGCTGATATATGGATGACGTT
>NC_068317.1:30959160-31011660 GCF_025860055.1 Xyrauchen texanus
GGGTACTGCAGACGCTAACAGCACATACTCGACAATATTACAGAGTTATTCTCTTCCTGTTTCAGTGTTTAATTTCATTACTGCTGCTGTCTGTACTTACTGTCTTCTTGGGCTCACTCTGGTCTCTGCTGTCCTCTGCTGGACGGTGTGTGTGTGTGTGTGTGTGTGTGTGTTAATAAGAGCGTGTGAGTCGTGTGACTCAGCAGCCGTCTGCGCAGTCGGTGCCGTCTCGAGCACCATCGGAGAGCAGTTCTCTGGCCTCAGAGTTCTGGAGCGGTTCTGTGTACAGCAGCAGTGGTTCTGTTTTGCAGGAGAGATCCGCTTCAGGCAAGATCACGCTGTGTGTGTGTGTGTGTGTGTGTGGATATAATCACACGTGTGCTGCACTATGATTATTTACTCTTTCAGGACACTGGAGAACATACAGGATGGAAGCGTGTTTTTGCCATATGAAAAGAAATAGGATCAGTCATATGATAATGTTTGATTTTTTATCTCTTAAATATGACTTTAATCTTAGAATTATGACTTATGACTATAAATTTTGACATATAATCATAATTGACTCTCATATTTACTAATTATCTCATAATTAACTTATTATCTCATATTTACTAATGATCTCATAATTTACTAATTATCTCATAATTTTCTTATTATCTCATAATTTGATTAATTATCTCATAATTGACTTATTACGTCATAATTTGACTAATTATCTCATAATTGACTTATTACCTCATAATTTGACTAATTATCTCATAAATGATTTATTATCTCAATTTTACTAATTATCTCATAATTGACGTATTATCTCATAATCTTACAAATTATCTCATAATTTTACTAATTATCTCATAATTGACTTATTATCTCATAATTTTACAAATTATCTCATAATTGACTTATTATCTCATATTTACTAATTATCTCATAATTAAGTTATTATCTCATATTTACAAATTATCTCATAATTGACTTAAATCTCATATTTACTAATTATCTCATAATTAACTTATTATCTCATATTTACTAATTATATCATAATTGACTTATTATCTCATAATTGGCTTATCTCATAATTTTACTAATTATGTCATAATTGACTTATTATCTCATAATTTTACAAATGATCTCATAATTGACTTATTATCTCATATTTACTAATTATCTCATAATTAACTTATTATCTCATATTTACAAATTATCTCATAATTGACTTATTATCTCATATTTACTAATTATCTCATAATTAACTTATTATCTCATATTTACTAATTATATCATAATTGACTTATTATCTCATAATTGACTTATTATCTCATAATTTTACAAATTATCTCATAATTGACTTATTATCTCATAATTTTACAAATTATCTCATAATTGACTTATTATCTCATAATTTTACAAATTATCTCATAATTGACTTATTATCTCATAATTTTACAAATTATCTCATAATTGACTTATTATCTCATAATTTTACAAATTATCTCATAATTGACTTATTATCTCATATTTACTAATTATCTCATAATTGACTTATTATCTCATATTTACTAATTATCTCATAATTGACTTATTATCTCATATTTACTAATTATCTCATAATTGAATTATTATCTCATATTTACTAATTATCTCATAATTAACTTATTATCTCATATTTACTAATTATCTCATAATTAACTTATTATCTCATATTTACTAATTATCTCATAATTGACTTATCTCAACATTTTTATCTCAGTCTTATATCTTATTATATAATTATCTTAGGCTCTCATAACTGACTTTTTATCCCAGAAATATTAGATTCATAATTATGAATTACAAATTCTTTTTCACTATGGCAGAAATTGGCTTCCATAAAAACACAAGTCAACATTTCTATTATTTTAACTTTTCTTTTCCTTGCATTTAAAACATCTTATTTGATCACAGACTTCATTCACAGGTTTATAATGCACGTTTGCATCTGCGATTCCTGTGAGACCAGCACAACATTTATACACCAGTATTAATCATTCAGTAATATGCTTGTGTCATTACAGTGTACCTGAAATTTATATTCACCTTTTAACAGTTTTACAGACAGTTTTGTGGATGACGGGCTGCTGAAGTCTCTGCGGTCATGAAACAGGTTGTTTGAGTGTTTTTGATCTGTTGTGATGGCAGGTGTTTACCAGCAGGGCGGCAGTCATCACACCCCTCATCTTCATCAGCAGAGTTACAGACACACACAGCCGGTCCGCAGCGTTCAGTCACCTGCACAATCTGCTGGCATGGTGAGAGAACATACAAACATGTTGAAGGACGGGTGATGCACTGTTCCAGTGTTTACATCCCGCAAGATCATTGTTGACTCAACATAAGGCAAATCACTTACAAACTTCACAAGTAAAGTTGGATTATAAAACTTTACATGTAAAACAAAGTTTCATCTTGAAGCTAACCCTAACTTTAAGTAATTTGACTTTTTCTACATTAGACAGTACAACCAGTTTTAAATAAATGAGTTTGTTTAGTTTTTTTCATGTTTAATAAAAGCATTTTTAGTATTAAATATGTCCCCAAAATAATACAAATGTTCAGAAATGTAGCTGGCCATCGTAAATCAATCAAGCTCTCTCTGTACATGCAGGGACGGATTATAACTTGCAAAGTCCCCGGGGCCAATTATCTCCATATCTGATTAACTGGGTCACGCAACCTTAAAGCCCAGGGCCTCCCTGGGTAGTCAAGGGCACCTGGTAGTCAATGGCATGTTGTAGTCAAGGGCCCCTTGTAGTCAAGGGCCACTGGTAGTCAAGGGCACCTGGTAGTCAAAGGCCTCTGGTAGTCAAGGGTCACTGGTAGTCAAGGGCCCCTGGTAGTCAAGAGCCCCTGGTAGTCAAGGGCACCTTGTAGTCAAGAGCACCTGGTAGTCAAGGGCACCTGGTAGTCAAGGGCACCTGGTAGTCAAGGGCCCCTGGTAGTCAATGGCATGTTGTAGTCAAGGGCCCCTTGTAGTCAAGGGCCACTGGTAGTCAAGGGCACCTGGTAGTCAAAGGCCTCTGGTAGTCAAGGGTCACTGGTAGTCAAGGGCCCCTGGTAGTCAAGGACCCCTGGTAGTCAAGAGCCCCTGGTAGTCAAGGGCACCTTGTAGTCAAGAGCACCTGGTAGTCAAGGGCACCTGGTAGTCAAGGGCACCTGGTAGTCAAGAGCACCTGGTAGTCAAGAGCACCTGGTAGTCAAGGGCAACTGGTAGTCAATGGCACCTTGTAGTCAAGGGCACCTGGTAGTCAAGAGCACCTGGTAGTCAAGAGCACCTGGTAGTCAATGGCCAATTGTAGTCAAGAGCCCCCTGGTAGTCAAGGGCACCTGGTAGTCAAGGATCCCTGGTAGTCAAGGGCACCTTGTAGTCAAGAGCACCTGATAGTCAAGGGCACCTTGTAGTCAAGGGCACCTGGTAGTCAATGGCACCTGGTAGTCAATGGCACCTTGTAGTCAATGGCACCTGGTAGTCAAGAGCACCTGGTAGCCAAGAGCACCTGGTAGTCAAGAGCCCCTGGTAGTCAAGGGCACCTGGTAGTCAAGAGCCCCTGGTAGTCAAGAGCACCTGGTAGTCAATGACCACTGGTAGTCAAAGGCACCTGGTAGTCAAGAGCACCTGGTAGTCAAGAGCACCTGGTAGTCAAGAGCACCTGGTAGTCAAGGGCACCTGGTAGTCAAGAGCACCTGGTAGTCAAGGGCCACTGGTAGTCAAGGGCACCTGGTAGTCAAGAGCACCTGGTAGTCAAGAGCACCTGGTAGTCAAGGGCACCTGGTAGTCAAGAGCACCTGGTAGTCAAGAGCACCTGGTAGTCAATGGCCAATTGTAGTCAAGAGCCCCCTGGTAGTCAAGGGCACCTGGTAGTCAAGGATCCCTGGTAGTCAAGGGCACCTTGTAGTCAAGAGCACCTGGTAGTCAAGGGCACCTTGTAGTCAAGGGCACCTGGTAGTCAATGGCACCTGGTAGTCAATGGCACCTTGTAGTCAATGGCACCTGGTAGTCAAGAGCACCTGGTAGCCAAGAGCACCTGGTAGTCAAGAGCCCCTGGTAGTCAAGGGCACCTGGTAGTCAAGAGCCCCTGGTAGTCAAGGGCACCTGGTAGTCAATGACCACTGGTAGTCAAAGGCACCTGGTAGTCAAGGGCACCTGGTAGTCAAGGGCCCCTGGTAGTTAAAGGCACCTGGTAGTCAAGGGCCCCTGGTAGTCAAGGGCCACTGGTAGTTAAAGGCACCTGGTAGTTAAGGGCCCCTGGTAGTCAAGGGCCACTGGTAGTTAAAGGCACCTGGTAGTCAAGGGCACCTGGTAGTCAAGGGCCACTGGTAGTTAAAGGCACCTGGTAGTCAAGAGCCCCTGGTAGTCAAGGGCCACTGGTAGTTAAAGGCACCTGGTAGTCAAGAGCCCCTGGTAGTCAAGGGCCACTGGTAGTTAAAGGCACCTGGTAGTCAAGGGCACCTTGATAACACTTTGTTTTCCCAGGAAAATTATGGGTATGATATAATAACGTACCGTAGTTTTTATATCATGTTTTCAATCTGGAGCAACTGAAAAGGACTTTCCTTTTTTCCCCCATTTTTGGTTCCTTGAACTGTTTTCGGGTCCCTTCTAGAGTCTCTGAAACATGTGCTGCTCTTCTCTCATACGTGTGTCTCAAAAGTGCATATATTCAGATGATTGTGTTTATAACACACATGTTGTGTAGCCGTGTTAATGAAGGCTGCTGTTTAGCACAATAACGAGAAGAACCTCAACCGTGTGTGTGTGTGTGTGTGTGTGTGTGTGTGTGTGTGTGTGTGTGTGTGTGTGTGTGTGTGTGTGTCTCACAGAGGGTGTACCGAGCGCTGTACGATTACGCTGCTCAAGATCATGACGAGGTTTCGTTCCGTGACGGTGACGTGATCATAAACGCTCAGCACATCGATGAGGGATGGATGTTCGGCACCGTTCAGCGGACGGGAAAGTCCGGCATGCTTCCGGCCAATTATGTGGAATGTTTCAACTGAGACTCTCGTTTCCTCTCGCAGTAAACGATTATTACATGATCTCCCTCACACCTGCTCCCGACACACTACAGTAGTTTATCTTCCTTTAGCCTGACATCAGCACAGACACATGAGAGATGACCACACAAGGGTTTAGTGATGTCATGTGTCTGGTCAGATGTTTAAACACTAACATGACAGTCATCAACATAACTCATGATTACACTTTAACAGATCTGTTCATGTTGGTTTGTGACATCACGCATTATGAGGTGATTTTGGGCATGTTTGATAAACGATTCGATCATGAAGCATCTTGTGTATGTAGAAACTGAGCTGCTTTTCTTTTTGTGTGTGTGTGGATTTTTAATGTGTAGAATTGTGCTTTAGAAATGCAAACGCCTTTTCTGACTCGTCACACTGGTTTGATTTGCGTGAAGGCATTTAACAGGTCAGCAACACTGATACAGGATAAACCGAATGACGTCATTATTTCTTCAATCTGTCCATTCTGAGAAATAAACGAGCTCACTTTATCGTTATATACATAAGAGCTGAGATCATGTGATCTAACGTGACATCTCATTAATGTATTTTGGCTTTTGGGTTTGTTGTGTTCAACAGGACTATTGTTCAAGTTATCACAGGATTTTTTGGTTTGGTTTTGTGTTTTAAGTATTCTGACATTTCTTTAAATTAAAATCCTCTATAATCTTTATTTACCCTCATCACGGTTTTTATTAACATTATATTACTTGTAGTGTTTCACTATTATGCAAATAAAAGCCTTTGTCCAGCATTTGTGTTTGATTTATTGTTGTGTTTAACATATTTATGATATTAGACTTAATATCAATAGAAAGTTCAAATTAATGAAAATTAATGATTCATTAATTAAAAATAATAATAATAACAGTGGTTAAAAAAGTATACTTACACAAATAATTGTAAAAATGTATGCATTTCAAATTCATAAGAAGATTCCATCCATTTTAACTGAGCAATCTTTAACAAAATAATAAAAAAAATCTAAATATTTCAAGTTTTACTCATTTAATTTAATTAAAAATGTAAATATTTAATTTGATGGAATATTTTTTTCTTATGCAATGTGTAAATCTTAAAAATAGCATGTAGTATTTTTTGAGTGTATATAAATGTAAAGTATTTTTATATTTTATTTATTTATATAAATATAAAGAGTGAAGTATACGTGTCTTAGCGTGTGTGACGTCAGCAATATCCCGTATACTGCGCAGTCGCAGTGTGCATGCTAGTGACGCGCATTTAGCGGCATCTGTTTTCCGCTTTTCAATAAACACAAACGCAATAAAGCACCGCATTCAAATATCAGCACATTTTTCGTCTAATTTGAGATATTTGTACTGTAAAAATATAGTAATTTACATGTTTTAATTTGAAGTATTCATACATGAGCTGTAAAAGGAAATCTCTACCAAATGAGCGAATAACATGTAATCGCATTCGACTGTGATTGGTCCATCCTGATGAGCGCTGAGAAGCGTCACATGTTTCACGTGACAGTGGTGTCGATGCATTGTTTCAGTAGTGAACAGTTTACACTTGAATATTGATACTGAAAAACTTCCGAAACACTCAATAAAGACTTAAAACTTAAAAAATAAATTAAAAAAAAATATTGTTGAAGCTCATCGTACAAGTCTCGTTACAGGCCACGCCCACTCCAGCCTCTGACGGCGACACGTGTCTCTGTGCGTGTGACGTCAGTGCTGTCCTGTATGACGCGCATGCGCAGTGCAGGTGTTCGTCAGTGTGTGTGGTTTGTTCAGACGTGTATCTCTCATTCAATCTCATTTATTCTCATTATTGTTTTATTATTGTATCGTTAAAACGATGAAATTTATGCATAAACTGCTGCTGGTCTTACTGGCGTTTCCCGCGGCGCTGCTGATTAAAGGTAAGTGTTTAACATGTGTTTCATCAGGCCGCATATTTACAAATAAATATGTTATGCACTGTGTGTGTGTGTGAGAGACAGTGTGTGTGAGTGTGTGTGTGTGTGTGTGTGTGTGTGTGTGTGTGTGTGTGTGTGTGTGTGTGTGTGTGTGTGTGAGACAGTGAGTGTGTGTGTGTGTGTGAGAGAGAGAGACAGTGTGTGTGTGTGTGTGTGTGTGTGTGTGTGTGTGTGTGTGTGTGTGTGTGTGTGTGTGTGTGTGTGTGTGTGTGAGAGAGCGAGAGAGAGTGTGTGTGTGTGTGTGTGTGAGAGAGAGCGAGAGAGTGTGTGTGTGTGTGTGTGCGCGCGTGTGTGTGAGAGAGCGAGAGAGAGTGTGTGTGTGAGAGCGAGAGAGTGTGTGTGAGACAGTGTGTGTGTGAGACAGTGTGTGTGAGAGACACAGTGTGTGTGTGAGAGACAGTGTGTGTGTGTCTGTGTCAGTGTGTGTGTGTGTGTGTGAGAGACAGTATGTGTGAGAGTGAGAGAGAGAGTGTGAGTGTGTGTGTGAGTGTGTGTGTGTGTGTGTGTGTGTGTGTGTGTGTGTGTGTGAGAGCGAGAGAGTGTGTGTGTGTCTGTGTGTGTGAGCGAGAGAGTGTGTGTGTGTGAGAGAGAGAGAGAGAGAGTGTGTGTCAGTATGTGTGAGAGAGAGAGTGTGTGTGTGTGTGTGTGTGTGTGTGAGAGAGAGAGTGTGTGTGTGTGTGAGAGAGAGAGTGTGTGTGTGTGTGAGAGAGAGCGAGAGAGAGAGAGTGTGTGTGTGTGTGAGAGAGAGAGAGAGAGTGTGTGTCAGTATGTGTGAGAGAGAGTGTGTGTGTGTGTGAGAGTGTGTGTGTGTGTGAGAGAGAGCGAGAGAGAGAGTGTGTGTGTGTGTGAGAGAGAGCGAGAGAGTGTGTGTGTGTGAGCGCAAGAGAGTGTTTGTGTGTGTGTGTGTGTGTGTGTGAGAGAGAGAGAGAGAGAGAGAGAGTGAGTGAGAGAGAGTGAGTGTGTGTGTGTGTGAGAGAGAGAGAGTGTGTGTCAGTGTGTGTATGAGAGAGAGAGATGTGTGTGTGTGTGTCCTGATAGCTGCGACTGACATTAATTCAAGCTGTTACTATAACAGATGTAATAACAGATGTAATAACAGATTTAATAACATATGTAACATGAGTATGATTTCATGTAAAGTGCACTATTGTTCTGTTCTCTCTGTTGCTTGAGTTGTGCACATCATATTAACTGCACATTCATTTGGTTCTCCGGTCCTGTGTGTGATATTTACCCCGGTAATGTCGTAGTATTCTCTGGAGTACCTTATAAATGCCTTTTACTATGTATGAATATAGTCCTTCTGAAGTCACATGGTAATGTGTGTTCAGTATGTTAGCATTTAGCACATGCATGTTAATACTGGTGCGAGATGAACCGTTTGACCTGTTAATGTGTGCTCAGGTCCGGCGGTGGCTGCACAGGATGCCACTGAGGACGAGGAGGCAGTGGATGAAGATATGGCTGATGATGTCATGGCTGAAGATGAGGATGATGAAGCAGAAGTGGAAGATGATGAGAACACTGAACTAGTAAGAGATGTAAATAACCTCATCTGATGAAGTAATCTGATTACTTTAAAATGAACCTTTGAGTAATTTACCCAATACTGATTATTGATGTTGTCAGACTGAGGAGAAAGAGGAAGAGGATGATGAAGGTCTGGTGGGAGAGATGAAGGCTTCACCGAACGCTGACTCGACCATCCTCTTCGTCAAAGGAGACGGTACATCTGCGGCTCATATTTCACCACAAATAAATATGACAAGACAGAAGAAATATATAATGCATACTTGCATATCAACCCAAGGACTGATATAAAATACAAATACAATCTTTTTAAAAATGTGGATGTTTGTTCTGGGGATCTCAGTGAGTATTGAAGCTTACTATCACCCCTTGAGTCGCAAGTGACTCCAGACAGGTCTCCTTAGCAACCAAATTGGCCCGGTTGCTAGGGAGAGTAGAGTCACATGGGGTAACCTCCTCGTGGTTGCTATAATATGATTCTCGCTTTCAGTGGGGCGTGTGGTGAGTGACTCCAGTCAGGTCTCCTTAGCAAACAAATTGGGCTGGTTGCTAGGGAGGGTAGAGTCACATGGGGTAACCAAATTGGCCTGGTTGCTAGGGAGGGTAGAGTCACATGGGGTAACCAAATTGGCCTGGTTGCTAGGGAGGGTAGAGTCACATGGGGTAACCAAATTGGCCCGGTTGCTAGGGAGGGTAGAGTCACATGGGGCAACCAAATTGGCCCGGTTGCTAGGGAGGGTAGAGTCACATGGGGTAACCAAATTGGCCTGGTTGCTAGGGAGGGTAGAGTCACATGGGGTAACTAAATTGGCCCGGTTGTTAGGGAGGGTAGAGTCACATGGGGTAACCAAATTGGCCCGGTTGCTAGGGAGGCTAGAGTCACATGGGGTAACCTCCTCGTGGTCACTATAATGTGGTTCTCGCTCTTGGTGGGGCGTGTGGTGAGTGACTCCAGTCAGGTCTCCTTAGCAACCAAATTGTCCCGGTTGCTAGGGAGGCTAGAGTCACATGGGGTAGTCCTCATCCTGCACCAAATGTGGTTCTAGAGCTAGGTCACATGTGGTCTCCTGCACAAGCTCCTCCAGTTGTCGGGCATAGGAGGGTAGAGTCATGGGTATCCTCGCGTGGGTATATGGTCTCGCCTCAGTGGGGCATGAGATGAGCGTGAATGCACGTAGCCACCGCAAGCTCTACGTCTCCATGGTAACGCGCTCAAAAAGTCACGTGATAAGATGTGCGGCTTGACGGTCTCAGATGCGGAGGCAACTGAGATTCGTCCTCCGCCACCCGGATTGAGGCGAGTCACTACGCCACCACGAGGAAAAAAATCTACCGTCTAATTTCAGTCCTTGGCATGTTCCGGATCTCTGAAGCATGACAATATGATTGATTTCCGTGTGAAACGTGACTCGCGCATGCTCTCTCTGTATCTGACGATCTGTCGTCCACTCACTGTTTCAGATTTCCCTGCGAACGACATCGTGAAGTTCCTGTTGGGCTTCACTAATAAAGGCTCGGAGGACTTCGTGGTGGAGTCTCTGGACGCTTCGTTCCGTTACCCGCAGGACTTCCAGTTCTACATCCAGAACTTCACGGCTCTTCAGCTCGGGACGGTGGTTCCTCCGCAGCGTCAGGCCACGTTTGAGTATTCCTTCATCCCGGCTGAACCCATGGGCGGTCGACCCTTCGGTCTCGTCATCAACCTCAACTATAAAGACAACAGCGTGAGTGGACCGTTAACTCAGTCTAGCACGTGCTCTGTAATAATCCGTGTGCCGTGTGTGCAGGTCAGAGGTCACAGGATGTTTGTCTGTGGATGATGGAGGTCTGCGGGTGTTTTTGATTTGATGGTGTGTTTTGTGATGTTTCAGGGAAACGTGTTCCAGGACGCCGTGTTTAATCAGACGGTCACTATCACTGAGAGGGAGGACGGACTCGACGGAGAGACGTGAGCATTAGTTTCTTTCCGTTTGATTGGTTCGGTGTGATCAGTGGGTGCCGCTGGACTCCAGTCAATAGTTCAGTTTGGGCATGTTTGCAGGAACAATGTACTGTATAACATTATATTAATGTCATAAATGCTGTAACAATCGTCTGTTGTGTTTTATTGTTTGTTCAGGATCTTCCTGTATGTGTTTTTGTCTGGTCTTGGTCTGCTGGTTGTGGTCGGTCTACATCAGCTGCTCGAGTCACGCAAGGTGAGAAACAATATACACAGAGATAACTACACGCATGTGATATGATGAAGGCATGAGATCAACCAATCGGTGAAGGAGCTGCTAGCTAGTTCACACAAAAAATTATTCATTATTTACTCACCCTCATGTGACCTTTTTATATTATGATTGAATGTTTGTGTTATTATAAAGTGTGTTATTGTGTGTTTATAGAGGAGGAGACCAGCAGTTAAAGTGGAGATGGGAACATCAAACCACAATGATGTGGACATGAGCTGGATCCCACAGGAAACACTCAACCAGATCAGTGAGTATCAGCCAATCACTGACTCCCCTCCAACAGACGGCCAATCGCTGACTCCCCTCCGACAGACGGCCAATCTCTGACTCCCCTCCGACAGACGGCCAATCTCTGACTCCCCTCCAACAGACGGCCAATCGCCAACTCCCCTCCAACAGACGGCCAATCGCCGACTCCGCTCCGACAGACGGCCAATCGCCGACTCCCCTCCGACAGACGGCCAATCGTCGCCGACTCCGCCCCGACAGACGGCCAATCGCCGACTCCGCCCCGACAGACGGCCAATCTCTGACTCCCCTCCGACAGACGGCCAATCGCCGATTCCCCTCCGACAGACGGCCAATCGCCGACTCCGCCCCGACAGACGGCCAATCTCTGACTCCCCTCCGACAGACGGCCAATCTCTGATTCCCCTCCGACAGACGGCCAATCGCCGACTCCCCTCCGACAGACGGCCAATCGCCGACTCCGCTCCGACAGACGGCCAGTCGCCGACTCCGCTCGGACAGACGGCCAGTCGCCGACTCCGCTCGGACAGACGGCCAGTCGCCGACTCCGCTCGGACAGACGGCCAGTCGCCGACTCCGCTCCGACAGACGGCCAGTCGCCGACTCCGCTCCGACAGACGGCCAGTCGCTGACTCCCCTCCGACAGACGGCCAATCTCTGACTCCGGTCCGACAGACTGACTCCCCTCCGACAGACGGCCAGTCGCCGACTCCTCTCCGACAGACCGCCAGTCGCCGACTCCTCTCCGACAGACGGCCAGTCGCCGACTCCGCTCCGACAGACGGCCAGTCGCCGACTCCGCTCCGACAGACGGCCAATCGCTGACTCCGCTCCGACAGATGGCCAATCGCTGACTCCCCTCCGACAGACGGCCAATCGCCGACTCCGCTCCGACAGACGGCCAATCGCCGACTCCGCTCCGACAGACGGCCAATCGCTGACTCCGCTCCGACAGATGGCCAATCGCTGACTCCCCTCCGACAGACTGACTCCCCTCCGACAGATGGCCAATCGCCAACTCCGCCCCGACAGACGGCCAATCAGCATCCTTACTGAGAGCTCCTAACAGTCATTCATGATTTAGGGAGTTAGATGCATCACTTGTATTTGTGTTAATCTCTCTGTCTGTGTGTTGCACTTCAGTGGAGAAATAGTGAGTGAATCTGTCTGCGCGCACGCGCGTGTTGTGTATCTGTGTGTGTGTGTGTGTGTGTGTGTGCGCGCGTGTGTTGTGTATCAGTGTGTGTGTGTGCGCGCGTGTGTTGTGTATCAGTGTGTGTGTGTGTGTGTGTGTGTGCGCGTGTGTTGTGTATCTGTGTGTGTGTGTGCGCGTGTGTTGTGTATCAGTGTGTGTGTGTGTGTGCGCGTGTGTTGTGTATCTGTGTGTGTGTGTGTGTGTGTGCGCGTGTGTTGTGTATCAGTGTGTGTGTGTGTGTGTGTGTGTGTGTGTGTGTGTGTGTTGTGTATCAGTGTGTGTGTGTGTGTGTGTGTGTGTGTGCGTGTGTTGTGTATCAGTGTGTGTGTGTGTGTGTGTGTGTGTGTGCGTGTGTTGTGTATCAGTGTGTGTGTGTGTGTGTGCGTGTGTTGTGTATCTGTGTGTGTGTGTGTGTGTGTGTGTGTGGCGTGTGTTGTGTATCAGTGTGTGTGTGTGTGTGTGTGTGTGTGTGTGTGTGTGCGCGTGTGTTGTGTATCAGTGTGTGTGCGCGTGTGTTGTGTATCAGTGTGTGTGCGTGTGCGCGCGTGTGTTGTGTATCAGTGTGTGTGTGCGCGTGTTGTGTGTGTGTGCGCGCGTGTGTTGTGTATCAGTGTGTGTGTGTGTGTGTGCGCGTGTGTTGTGTATCAGTGTGTGTGCGCGTGTGTTGTGTATCAGTGTGTGTGTGTGTGTGTGTGTGTGTGTTGCTGCTGGTTCACTCATTCTGCTCTTTTCTTTATTTCTGTTTTCTCGTGTCTTCAGTGGCGAGTCGGCGAGGTGAGTTTCTTCTCTCTATAATCGAATGTTTCTGTCTTGGACTTGTTGTTTAATGTGTGTCAGATCATCATGTTTATGTCTGATACTGGAGTGCACACAGATGTTGATTGTGTGTTTGTTTCTGTCAGATAAAGTGTCTCCCAGACAGTCTCCACGCAAGAGGACGCAGAAACGCTCGGCCGGATCCGACGAGTGACGAGACGTGACAAACGTCTTTAGCATGTGACTCATTTGTGTGTTCTGTTGGGACGACACCAACCCGTCACTGAACACTGCGAGAGACTGATACACACACACACACACACTGATACACTGATACACACACACACACACACTGATAGATACAGATACACACAGATACACAACACACTGATACACACACACACACACTGATAGATACAGATACACACAGATACACAACACACTGATACACACACTGACACACACACACTGATAGATACAGATACACACAGATACACAACACACTGATACACACACACACACACTGATAGATACAGATACACACAGATACACAACACACTGATACACACACACACACACACTGATAGATACAGATACACACAGATACACAACACACTGATACACACACTGACACACACACACTGATACACACACACACACACACATGTTTATAGTAGTGCATGAGCGCATCACTGAAGAGGACGTGTACTGTTAAAGCTGCTGTTCTTGAGTTTATTTCTGAACTTGTCTGCAGGATTCTCATCGATGATGTTCATGAAGCGTGTGTAAGGCGTGTGTGAGGCGTGTTACAGAACACATCTGTTTGTTTCAGCTGAATCAGTTCATGAATTGATTTTGACTGATTTTATACATTAATTCTTCATTTGCCGGATTTCTCATTTGTGAGTGATTTCTCCGTTTCACACAAAAGCGCTCAAATGACACGTATGACGGCTTTAGCGTGTTGCTCATATCTGCTGGGAAACTGATTGTGTGTTTCTGATGTGATTGTGGGAACACTGAACACGCAAACATGTGTCTGACATGACTTTAAGTTTATTGTCTTCATCAGGAAGATCATTTTTCTTTTTGTCTTCATTCTTTTTCTCTTTTTTAAACGAGGTAATAAATAAAGTGATGGTGAATATTAACATATATGAACATGTTGTCTGTAATTTTCCACGAGTGAGTGCTGGAGATAATAAACATGAACAAATGATCAAGTGTGTTTTTACTGTGTTTGACGAGTATAAAAGCGTAGAAGGGACATCTCAAGTGTTGTGTAAAATAATCTCTGTTCTGATTGGATCAGTCAATGTGTTTAATAGAGGCCTTTTTACCCCAAACACTCTCCGGACACTTACTGAAACATCATTCAATGACCTTCAAAACTCAGAAGTATGTTCTCTCTAAAGAAATGATTATTTCAGGGATTTTCATTAGATACATAAATAATAAAAATCTGATTAAATTGACTCAAAATCAATCTTTAGACACACAATGATCTCGTGAAGTGAATATTCCGGTGTTAGGGACAAACGGGTGTTTAGGAAAGTACTGTGGGAATTTCTGATGATATTTGGTGTTTTGAGAAATCAAAGGATCCTTTTAACCCCTTGTAAAAGTTCATTAATAGATCAATATAATTAAAATAAGAGATGACAATATTCTAAAATATGTATATGATGAGGAGGACAATGACTAGGAGGACGATGAGGAGAAGGTCAAGGAGGAGGAGGATGACAACTATGAGGATGAGGACAAGTAGGAGGAGGACGATGAGAAGAAGGTCGAGGAGGACGACAAGTAGGAGGAGGACAATGAGGAAGATGACAACGAGGAGGATGAGGACAAGTAGGAGGACGACGATGAGGAGAAGGTCGAGGAGGACGATGAGGAAGATGACAACTAGGAGGATGAGGACGATGAGGAGGATGAAAAGGAGAATGACGATGAGGAGGACAATGAGGAAGATGACAACGAGGAGGATGAGGACAAGTAGGAGGAGGACGATGAGGAGAAGGTTGAGGAGGACGACAAGTAGGAGGAGGACGATGACTAGGAGGACGATGAGGAGAAGGTCAGGAGGAGGAGGATGATGACAAAGAGGAGGAAGATGACAATGAGGTCAAGGAGGAGGATGATGAGAAGGTCGAGGAGGAGGACGCTGACAAAGACGATGAGGAAGAGGTGGATGAGGAGGAGGACAACGAGGAGGAGGAGGTTGGCAAGGAGGACCAGGAAGAGGAGGAGGAGCACGATGACGACGACGAGGAGGACAACGAGGAGGATGAGGAGGAGGACGATGACGTTGACTAGGAGGATGATGAGAAGAAGGTCGAGGAGGAGGATGAGGAGGAGGATGATGACAATGACAAGGAGGATGATGAGGAGAGGAGGAGGATGATGACGATGACAAGGAGGATGATGACGATGAGGAGAAGGTCGAGGAGGAGGAGGACGATGACAAAGAGATGAGGAAGAGGTGAACGAGGAGGAGGTTGGTGTGGAGGACCAGGAAGAGGAGGAGGAGAACGATCGAGGAGGAGGAGGACGGAGGACGATGAGGAGTAGGATGAGGTAGAGGATGATGACGATGACAAGGAGGATGATGAGGAGAAGGTCGAGGAGGAGGATGACGAGGAGGAGAAGGTCGAGGAGGAGGAGAACGATCGAGGAGGAGGAGGACGATGATGATGACAAGGAGGACGATGAGGAGTAGGTCGAGGAGGAGGATGACGATGAGGAGGAGGTCGAGAAGGAGGACGATGACAAGGAGGAGGAGGAAGATGACAATGAAGAGGAGGTGGATGAGGTTGACGAGGAGGACAAGGAAGAGGAGGACGATGAGGAGGAGGACGACGATGACAAGGAGGAGGAGGACAACGGTGATGAGGAGGAAGATGATGATGAGGAGGAGGACAATGAGGAGGAGGAGGTTGACGAGGAGGATGAGGAATAGGAGGACGATGGGGAGGAGGAGGATGAGGAGGACGATTACAAGGAGGATGATGAGGAGAAGGTCGAGGAGGAGGTTGGCGATGAGGAGGAGGAGGAGAATGACGAGGAGGAGGATAATGACAAGGAGGAGGAGGACAACGAGGAGAAGGATGAAGAGGAGGAGGAGGACGACGAGGACACGATGAGAAGTAATCTCAGATGAAATCCGTGCCCGCACATGAGGACCATGAGGGAAGCTGGACAGCTAGTGCAACCCAACCGAAGCCGTTGCATGTTGCATCTTTCAGAAGGAAAAACTGGTAATTTGCCTTGTTGTTACTGTGATACATGTAATGTAGACCGAATCCCCACTTTGTTCTCAGTGTAGTTTTTACCACAGTAATGGATGCCTGTAGGTCAGTAATGTATTATCTATTGGAGGCAGGCGGAGACGTCTCACAGCTGATCAGGAGACTGTCCTGGTGAATACGGTGATTGTCAGTAATGCCACCCGTTAGAGGGAAGACCAGGTAGTGTTCCAAGGAATTGACAGCATCCGCATTTCCACCACTGACCGGACCGTTCAGAAGAACCACAGAAGGACAAAGCAGCTGTACTATGTGCCTTTTGAAAGGAATTCAAACAGAGTTAAAGAGCAACGATACAGTATGTGCAGGTCATTGCTATACAGTACAGTACTATAAAGTACTGTATAGTAATGTGTTACAGTAACTGCAGTGCGCAATTTTTCATTCCAGTAAAGCAGTACAGTACTGTATCAGTAGTACACTACAGTATTGTATCAGCAGCACACTACAGTACTCTATCACCAGTACACTACAGTATTGTATCAGTAGTACACTGCAGTATTGTATCAGCAGCACACTACAGTATTGTATCAGTAGTACACTGCAGTATTGTATCAGTAGTACACTGCAGTACTGTATCAGTAGTACACTACAGTATTGTATCAGCAGCACACTACAGTACTCTATCACCAGTACACTACAGTATTGTATCAGCAGCACACTACAGTATTGTATCAGTAGTACACTGCAGTATTGTATCAGTAGTACACTGCAGTACTCTATCACCAGTACACTACAGTATTGTATCAGTAGTACACTACAGTACTGTATCAGTAGTGCACTACAGTATTGTATCAGTAGTACACTGCAGTACTGTATCACCAGTACACTACAGTATTGTATCAGTAGTACACTACAGTACTCTATCACCAGTACACTACAGTATTGTATCAGTAGTACACTACAGTATTGTATCAGCAGCACACTACAGTACTGTATTAGTAGTACACTACAGTATTGTATCAGTAGTACACTGCAGTACTGTATCAGCAGCACACTACAGTATTGTATCAGTAGTACACTACAGTATTGTATTAGTAGTACACTGCAGTATTGTATCAGCAGCACACTACAGTATTGTATCAGTAGTACACTGCAGTATTGTATCAGTAGTGCACTACAGTATTGTATCAGTAGTACACTGCAGTACTGTATCACCAGTACACTGCAGTATTGTATCAGTAGCACACTGCAGTACTGTATCAGTAGTACACTGCAGTATTGTATCAGTAGTACACTACAGTATTGTATCAGTAGTACACTGCAGTACTGTATCACCAGTACACTGCAGTATTGTATCAGTAGTACACTTCAGTACTGTATCAGCAGTACACTACAGTATTGTATCAGCAGCACACTACAGTACTGTATTAGTAGTACACTACAGTACTGTATCAGTAGTACACTACAGTACTGTATCACCAGTACACTGCAGTATTGTATCAGTAGTACACTTCAGTACTGTATCAGCAGTACACTACAGTATTGTATCAGTAGTACACTGCAGTACTGTATCACCAGAACACTGTAGTATTGTATCAGTAGTACACTTCAGTACTGTATCAGCAGTACACTACAGTATTGTATCAGCAGCACACTACAGTACTGTATTAGTAGTACACTACAGTACTGTATCAGTAGTACACTACAGTATTGTATCAGCAGCACACTACAGTATTGTATCAGTAGTATACTACAGTATTGTATCAGTAGTACACTACAGTATTGTATCACCAGTACACTACAGTATTGTATCAGTAGTATACTACAGTATTGTATCAGCAGTACACTACAGTACTGTATCACCAGTACACTACAGTATTGTATCAGTAGTACACTACAGTATTGTATCAGCAGCACACTACAGTACTGTATTAGTAGTACACTACAGTATTGTATCAGTAGTACACTACAGTATTGTATCAGTAGTACACTGCAGTACTGTATCAGCAGCACACTACAGTATTGTATCAGTAGTACACAACAGTATTGTATCAGTAGTACACTGCAGTATTGTATCAGCAGCACACTACAGTATTGTATCAGTAGTACACTACAGTATTGTATCAGTAGTACACTGCAGTATTGTATCAGTAGCGCACTACAGTATTGTATCAGTAGTACACTACAGTATTGTATCAGTAGTACACTGCAGTACTGTATCACCAGTACACTGCAGTATTGTATCAGTAGCACACTACAGTATTGTATCAGTAGTACACTGCAGTACTGTATCACCAGTACACTGCAGTATTGTATCAGTAGTACACTTCAGTACTGTATCAGCAGTACACTACAGTATTGTATCAGCAGCACACTACAGTACTGTATTAGTAGTACACTACAGTACTGTATCAGTAGTACACTACAGTATTGTATCAGTAGTACACTACAGTATTGTATCAGTAGTACACTGCAGTACTGTATCACCAGTACACTGCAGTATTGTATCAGTAGTACACTTCAGTACTGTATCAGCAGTACACTACAGTATTGTATCAGTAGTACACTGCAGTACTGTATCACCAGTACACTGCAGTATTGTATCAGTAGTACACTTCAGTACTGTATCAGCAGTACACTACAGTATTGTATCAGCAGCACACTACAGTACTGTATTAGTAGTACACTACAGTACTGTATCAGTAGTACACTGCAGTATTGTATCAGCAGCACACTGCAGTATTGTATCAGTAGTATACTACAGTATTGTATCAGTAGTACACTGCAGTACTGTATCAGCAGCACACTACAGTATTGTATCAGTAGTACACTACAGTACTGTATCACCAGTACACTGCAGTATTGTATCAGTAGTACACTTCAGTACTCTATCACCAGTACACTACAGTATTGTATCAGCAGCACACTACAGTACTGTATTAGTAGTACACTACAGTATTGTATCAGTAGTACACTGCAGTACTGTATCAGCAGCACACTACAGTATTGTATCAGTAGTACACTACAGTATTGTATTAGTAGTACACTGCAGTACTGTATCAGCAGCACACTACAGTATTGTATCAGTAGTACACTACAGTATTGTATCAGTAGTACACAACAGTATTGTATCAGTAGTACACTACAGTATTGTATCAGTAGTACACTGCAGTACTGTATCACCAGTACACTGCAGTATTGTATCAGTAGCACACTGCAGTACTGTATCAGTAGTACACTGCAGTATTGTATCAGTAGTACACTACAGTATTGTATCAGTAGTACACTGCAGTACTGTATCACCAGTACACTTCAGTACTGTATCAGCAGTACACTACAGTATTGTATCAGCAGCACACTACAGTACTGTATTAGTAGTACACTACAGTACTGTATCAGTAGTACACTACAGTACTGTATCACCAGTACACTGCAGTATTGTATCAGTAGTACACTTCAGTACTGTATCAGCAGTACACTACAGTATTGTATCAGTAGTACACTGCAGTACTGTATCACCAGTACACTGTAGTATTGTATCAGTAGTACACTTCAGTACTGTATCAGCAGTACACTACAGTATTGTATCAGCAGCACACTACAGTACTGTATTAGTAGTACACTACAGTACTGTATCAGTAGTACACTACAGTATTGTATCAGCAGCACACTACAGTATTGTATCAGTAGTATACTACAGTATTGTATCAGTAGTACACTACAGTATTGTATCACCAGTACACTACAGTATTGTATCAGTAGTATACTACAGTATTGTATCAGCAGTACACTACAGTACTGTATCACCAGTACACTACAGTATTGTATCAGTAGTACACTACAGTATTGTATCAGCAGCACACTACAGTACTGTATTAGTAGTACTCTACAGTATTGTATCAGTAGTACACTACAGTATTGTATCAGTAGTACACTGCAGTACTGTATCAGCAGCACACTACAGTATTGTATCAGTAGTACACTACAGTATTGTATTAGTAGTACACTGCAGTATTGTATCAGCAGCACACTACAGTATTGTATCAGTAGTACACTACAGTATTGTATCAGTAGTACACTGCAGTATTGTATCAGTAGTGCACTACAGTATTGTATCAGTAGTACACTACAGTATTGTATCAGTAGTACACTGCAGTACTGTATCACCAGTACACTGCAGTATTGTATCAGTAGCACACTGCAGTACTGTATCAGTAGTACACTGCAGTATTGTATCAGTAGTACACTGCAGTATTGTATCAGTAGTACACTGCAGTACTGTATCACCAGTACACTGCAGTATTGTATCAGTAGTACACTTCAGTACTGTATCAGCAGTACACTACAGTATTGTATCAGCAGCACACTACAGTACTGTATTAGTAGTACACTACAGTACTGTATCAGTAGTACACTACAGTATTGTATCAGTAGTACACTACAGTATTGTATCAGTAGTACACTGCAGTACTGTATCACCAGTACACTGCAGTATTGTATCAGTAGTACACTTCAGTACTGTATCAGCAGTACACTACAGTATTGTATCAGTAGTACACTGCAGTACTGTATCACCAGTACACTGCAGTATTGTATCAGTAGTACACTTCAGTACTGTATCAGCAGTACACTACAGTATTGTATCAGCAGCACACTACAGTACTGTATTAGTAGTACACTACAGTACTGTATCAGTAGTACACTACAGTATTGTATCAGCAGCACACTGCAGTATTGTATCAGTAGTATACTACAGTATTGTATCAGTAGTACACTGCAGTACTGTATCAGCAGCACACTACAGTATTGTATCAGTAGTACACTACAGTACTGTATCACCAGTACACTGCAGTATTGTATCAGTAGTACACTACAGTATTGTATCAGTAGTACACTTCAGTACTGTATCAGCAGTACACTACAGTATTGTATCAGCAGCACACTACAGTACTGTATCAGTAGTACACTACAGTACTGTATCAGTAGTACACTACAGTATTGTATCAGCAGCACACTGCAGTATTGTATCAGTAGTATAATACAGTATTGTATCAGTAGTACACAGCAGTACTGTATCAGTAGTACACTGCAGTACTGTATCAGTAGTACACTACATTATTGTATCAGTAGTACACTACAGTACTGTATCAGTAGTACACTACATTATTGTATCAGTAGTACACTACATTATTGAATCAGTAGTACACTACAGTATTGTATCAGTAGTACACTACAGTATTGTATCAGTAGTACACTGCAGTACTGTATCAGTAGTACACTACATTATTGTATCAGTAGTACACTACAGTATTGTATCAGTAGTACACTACAGTATTGTATCAGCAGTATACTACAGTATTGTATCAGTAGTACACTGCAGTACTGTATCAGTAGTACACTACATTATTGTATCAGTAGTACACTACAGTACTGTATCAGTAGTACACTACATTATTGTATCAGTAGTACACTACAGTATTGTATCAGCAGTATACTACAGTATTGTATCAGTAGTACACTGCAGTACTGTATCAGTAGTACACTACATTATTGTATCAGTAGTACACTACAGTATTGTATCAGTAGTACACTACAGTATTGTATCAGTAGTACACTGCAGTACTGTATCAGTAGTACACTACATTATTGTATCAGTAGTACACTACAGTACTGTATCAGTAGTACACTACATTATTGTATCAGCAGTATACTACAGTATTGTATCAGTAGTACACTGCAGTACTGTATCAGTAGTACACTACATTATTGTATCAGTAGTACACTACAGTATTGTATCAGTAGTACACTACAGTATTGTATCAGTAGTACACTACAGTACTGTATCAGTAGTACACTACAGTATTGTATCAGCAGTATACTACAGTATTGTATCAGTAGTACACTGCAGTACTGTATCAGTAGTACACTACATTATTGTATCAGTAGTACACTACAGTATTGTATCAGTAGTACACTACAGTATTGTATCAGTAGTACACTGCAGTACTGTATCAGTAGTACACTACATTATTGTATCAGTAGTACACTACAGTACTGTATCAGTAGTACACTACATTATTGTATCAGTAGTACACTACAGTATTGTATCAGTAGTACACTACAGTATTGTATCAGTAGTACACTACAGTACTGTATTAGTAGTACACTACAGTACTGTATTAGTAGTACAGTAAAATGTGTTTTTGACTTCTGTGGAGAATCTTTGAGCTGGATGTCATGGTTGTCCCACATGAGTACATCATCATCGAGGCAGGGTTCAACCTAACAAAAAGGCGCAAAAGGGGGGCGCATCATCCTTGGTCACGTGGCATCATTCAAGGCAACGTCACTCTACACACTATCATGACATCCATCAACAATCGTGGCATCCTCCATTGGCATGTCAAAGTGTGTCTATACAATACGTGAGTTTCCATGAGGCGCTCTGGTTCACCCCAGGTAAGTGTAAGTGTGTGTGTGTATCACCTGTGGTGATGTGTCTGTGGAGTCTCTCCAGGGTTATCTGCGGTACACAAGGCCGTTATCCCCACACTGCCTGCCAAGAGCAAACATAAAGTTTGACGTTGATGAGATATTTCTGTCCTGACCCAGAGCTGGGACGTGCAGATGCCGAGTCACCTGTACATGTGCTGCTGTTGGACGTTGGGTGTTCACTGTGCGTGGACAGAAACTTCAGTGTGACATTATAAAGGTCATATACAGTATTTCCTTCCTAATGTATGAGCTATATACAGTCCTACAGTCCCTCAGTTTCTCTCTCTGAAAGGGATATCTGGACAGTCAGTACATGTGAATTGGGACTCTTAACTGTTGTTCAATCACAACAAACATGAATCCTGTTAATACATGTTTGATAATGTGACATCAGAGACATCTGTTCCTGTTTCCACGTTTATCACTGATAAGAGTGACCGCTGATAAACTCACTGCGACCTTTCTATATATACATTTACCATTATTGATCACTTTATACAACATTATTATTGATCTTTTACAAGTTATTTCTATCTGTATATAACACACTTTCACAACACACTAAATACATTTACAAACTGATTATTAAATATGTTTCCTGAAATATCTTTAGTGTTGAAATGCTGATAAACACAAGTGAAGGATTTGGTGTGAGTGTGTGCGTGTGTGTGTGTATGTGTGCATATGTGTGTGTGTATGTGTGAATGCGCGTGTGTGTATGTGAGTGTGTGTATGTATATGTGTGTGCGCATGTGTGTATGTGAGTGTGTGTATGTATATGTGTGTGAGTGTGTGTATGTATATGTGTGTGAGTGTGTGTGAGTGTGTGTATATATATGTGTGTGCGCATGTGTGTTTGTGAGTGTGTGTATGTATATGTGTGTGAGTGTATGTGAGTGTGTGCATGTATATGTGTGTGCGCATGTGTGTATGTGAGTGTGTGTATGTATATGTGTGTGAGTGTATGTGAGTGTGTGCATGTATATGTGTGTGCGCATGTGTGTATGTGAGTGTGTGCATGTATATGTGTGTGCGCATGTGTGTATGTGTGTGTGCATGTATATGTGTGTGCGCATGTGTGTATGTGAGTGTGTGCATGTATATGTGTGTGCGCATGTGTGTATGTGAGTGTGTGCATGTATATGTGTGTGCGCCTGTGTGTGTATGTATGTGTTTGCGCTGTGTATGTGAGTGTGTGTATGTATGTGTTTATGCAGTGTGTATGTGTGAGTGTGTGTATGTATATGTGTTTGTGCGTGTGTGTATGTGAGTGTGTGTATGTATATGTGTGTGTATGTATATGTGTGTGTATGTGTATGTGTGTGTATGTATATGTGTGTGTATGTAGTGTGTATGTGTATGTGTGTGTATGTATGTATATGTGTGCGCGTGTGTGTATGTGAGTGTGTATATGTATATGTGTGCGCGTGTGTGTATGTGAGTGTGTATATGTATATGTGTGCGCGTGTGTGTATGTGAGTGTGTATATGTATATGTGTGCGCGTGTGTGTATGTGATGTGTGTATGTGTGTATGTGTATGTGTGTATATGTATATGTGTACTATGCGTGTGTGTATGTGAGTGTGTATATGTATATGTGTGCGCGTGTGTGTATGTGAGTGTGTATATGTATATGTGTGCGCGTGTGTGTATGTGAGTGTGTATATGTATATGTGTGCGCGTGTGTGTATGTGAGTGTGTATATGTATATGTGTGTGCGTGTGTGTATGTGAGTGTGTATATGTATATGTGTGCGCGTGTGTGTATGTGAGTGTGTATATGTATATGTGTGCGCGTGTGTGTATGTGAGTGTGTATATGTATATGTGTGCGCGTGTGTGTATGTGAGTGTGTGTATGTATATGTGTGCGCGTGTGTGTATGTGAGTGTGTGTATGTATATGTGTTTGCGCATGTGTGTATGTGAGTGTGTGTATGTATATGTGTGTGCATGTATATGTGTGTGCGTGTGTGTATGTGAGTGTGTATGCGTGTGTGTATGTGAGTGTGTATATGTATATGTGTGCATGTATATGTGTGCATGTGTGTGTATGTGTGAGTGTGTGTATGTATATGTGTGCTATGTGTGTGTGTGTATGTGAGTGTGTATATGTATATGTGTGCGCGTGTGTGTATGTGAGTGTGTATATGTATATGTGTGCGCGTGTGTGTATGTGAGTGTGTATATGTATATGTGTGCGCGTGTGTGTATGTGAGTGCGTGTGTGTATGTGAGTGTGTATATGTATATGTGTTTGCGCGTGTGTGTATGTGAGTGTGTATATGTATATAATTAATTTAATTAATTAATTAATTAATTTGACCAATTGTCACACATTATACATACATTTCTGCATATACATGGTGAAATTATTTATTTTTCACATATCCCAGCTAAGCTGGGGTCAGAGTGCAGGGTCAGCCATGATACGGCTGCCTGGAGCAGATAGGTTCAAGGGCCTTGCTCAAGGGCCCAACAGTGGTGTCTTGGTGGTGTTGGGGCTTGAACCCACGACCTTCTGATCAGTAACCCAGAGCCTTAACCGCTGAGCCACCACTGCCACTGTATATGTGTTTGCGCGTGTGTGTATGTGAGTGTGTATATGTATATGTGTTTGCGTGTGTGTGTATGTGAGTGTGTGTATGTATATGTGTTTGCGCGTGTGTGTATGTGAGTGTGTGTATGTATATGTGTTTGCGTGTGTGTGTATGTGAGTGTGTGTATGTATATGTGTTTGCGTGTGTGTGTATGTGAGTGTGTGTATGTATATGTGTGCATATGTGTGTGTGTGTATATGAGTGTGTGTGTGTGTATGTATATGTGTGTATGTATATGTGTGTGTGTATATGTGTGTGCGCCTGTGTGTGTGTGTATGTATATGTGTGTGTGCGCCTGTGTGTGTATGTATATGTGTGTGTGCGCCTGTGTGTGTATGTATATGTGTGCGTGTGTGTTCAGGTATATAAGAGCGTCAGATGGAGTGAAAGACTCCAGATCTTCATCATGAAGTGTTTGATTCTCCTCTTCATCAGCTGTACTTTGATCAGTGCGCAGCCGCAGCCGTGCAGTGAGTCCCACTGGAGCATCATTATGAATATTATCACTGTTATCATTATTATTGATTCTGTACTTTCTCATGTCTTGTGTGTGTTTGCAGCGTCTCCCGGCCAGTATGTCGGCAGCATGTCACTGGTGAGTTTTCTGCTTGTGTTTTGATTGTGTTTTATATACATCAATAAAAGTTCATAAATGTGTGTTTCTCTCGTGTAGACAGCGGCTGACGGCATCATCACATCTGCGGCCACTTACTCGTATGATTCTCATGATGAAAAACTCCGCTTCAGAAACTACATGACGATTCTCGGAGAGACGGTTTATACGGATCTGCTGATGCACTTTAAAGAGGTCACAACTGTTAATCAAATGAGCCGTCTTAAATATTCCGCGTTTAATACAAGGTCAGCTCAGTTTACAGCGTGTCATTATGTCGATTAGCACTAAGCCCTTCATTATTAAATGATAGACAGACAGACAGAGAGACAGACAGATGATAGATAGACAGACAGATAGATAGATAGATAGACAGATAGATGATAGACAGACAGACAGACAGACAGACAGACGATAGATAGATAGATGGTAGACAGACAGATAGATAGATAGATAGACAGACAGACAGACAGACAGACAGACAGACAGACAGACAGACAGATAGATAGATAGATAGATAGATAGATAGACAGATAGATGATAGACAGACAAACAGACAGACGATAGATAGATAGATGGTAGACAGAGAGACAGACAGATGATAGATAGACAGACAGACAGATAGATAGATAGACAGACAGACAGACCGACAGATCAGACAGACAGACAGATCAGAAAGACAGATCAGACAGACAGATCAGACAGACAGACAGACAGATCAGACAGATAGATAGACAGACAGACAGATCAGACAGACAGATCAGACAGATATAGATAGACAGACAGATAGATAGACAGACAGACAGATCAGAAAGATCACACAGACAGACAGATCAGACAGACAGACAGACAGATAGATAGACAGACAGACAGATCAGAAAGATCACACAGACAGACAGATCAGACAGACAGACAGACAGAGAGATAGACAGACAGACAGACAGATAGATAGACAGACAGACAGACAGACAGACAGATCAGACAGACAGATAGATAGACAGACAGACAGACAGATCAGACAGACAGACAGACCAGACATATCAGACAGATCAGACAGACAGACAGACAGACAGATCAGATAGATAGACAGACAGATCAGACAGACAGACAGATCAGAGAGACAGATCAGACAGACAGACAGACCACACAGATCAGACAGACAGACAGACAGACAGACAGATCAGACAGACAGATCAGACAGATAGATAGACAGACAGATCAGACAGACAGACAGACCAGACAGATCAGACAGATAGATAGACAGACAGATCAGACAGACAGACAGATCACACAGACAGACAGACAGATCAGACAGACAGACAGACAGATCAGTCAGACAGACAGACAGACAGATCAGACAGACAGATCACACAGACAGACAGACAGATCAGACAGACAGACAGACAGATCAGACAGATCAGACAGACAGAAATCTAAAGGTTACAATGAGGCAACACAGTAAAATCTACTTAGTCGAACTTCCTTTGATATTTCAGACATTTGATTTGCGTCCTTGAAGTAAAAGAGTTTTGCTTTGAGTAAACTGAACTTGTGTTTAGATGCAAGTAAACAACTCATCTGCGATGAAAGCATAAATAGTTTTTAGTCAAATTGAGGCTAACACGTTATTTGAATGTGTCCTTGTTACACACATATATTTACTACAGCAGTAATAACAGCCAGTATCCCGATAGTACATTAAACATTAACCCCTTCTAGCACATCTTCTACAGTATAAGAGTAATGATGACTCAGGGTTACACACGGCTCACTGGATTCTACTCAGGACTTCTCAATGGACATAAATTGGCACTTTTATCCGAGATTATTTATGAGAGACGGGCCACTTCTGTTGAAATGAACGGGAGAAATGGGAACGCTCATCTAAGAAGCTCCGAGCACCTGACGGTCAACGGATGTACAACAGAAGTCCCGCCTTACAGGTAAAAGAGCCAATCACCTATTAGGTACAGACATCGCCTGTCAATCATCTCTAAACCAAAACGTGTATGAGCATGAGCGATACAAACTGAGACAATGTAACTTTTTACAGTAATCTGAGATAAAGTAGCAAGATTATGAAGAATCACAACTATCACCTAACAACAACAACAACAACAACAACAACAATATAAACCAGATACATTTTTTTTTTTTTCAGATTAACAGTTTTTATTGATTCAAAAAAACTTCCAGAGTACCACACGATACATATGTATAGAATCAACATTTTTACTCCGATACTCCCCAACCCGCTCCCTCCCAACTTGGTCACAACTTCACTATACAATTAAGTACAATTAAGATAATTTCCGGCATACCATGTTGAGGAAAAACAAAATATTAGCATACATACATATACCATTACAATTTCACTTTCGAGCGTGAGCATGGTTCTAACACAGTTATTACTGCCCTTTTTCCAAATATGTTAAGTATCTGGACCATTTCTTATAGTATAGATTTACTTTATCAGTCTGTTTATAAGACATTTTTTCAAATGCGGACACTCTACCTAGTTCTGTTACCCATTCCTGAAAAGAAGGGGCCTCCTCTGACTTCCAACTCCTAAGAATTATCTGTCTGCCAATCATTAAACTGGTTTGTACCCAGGACATTATGTGTTTGTCTCTTATTTCATTATCTGTCCACACACCTAATATAAACACTTGAGGACATAATGAAATATGAGTATCCAAAATTGTGCAAATGTGTTCATGAACTTTTTTCCAGAAATCCTGAATTTTTGTACAAGACCACAGAGCATGTGTTAAATCTCCATCATCAGTTTTACACCTCCAGCAATATGGTGTTTCTTTTAACCCAAGTCTATACAATCTGGACGGAGTCCAGTAAAAACGGTGCAGAATCTTAAACTGTATAAGGCGTATCTTTGCATCCCTAGATGTCGTTTTGACATTCTTTAAAACTCTATTCCATTCCTCATCATTGAATATCAGATTCAGATCTCTTTCCCAAATTTTCTTAAGAGCTAATAATGCTCCATCACCAAGACTTTGAATCAACCAGGAATAGTACACGGATGCTTCATGACCCTTCCCATATGCCAAAATTACCATGCAGTGTAGATCTGCTGACTCAGGTAACTGCGAACTAGAACCAAAAGTAGTACAAAGTAAATGTCGTAACTGTAAATACCTGAAAAACTGAGATCTAGATATACCATACTGTTGTTGTATGTGTTCAAAGGACTTCAGACTACCATTTTCATAAAGGTCGCTAACCAGATACATTTTTAAATAAGTTATTATTTTTCGACATTGTGTACCATGTTTTGACCAAACCTACATAAGTGCAAGGGATTATGGGTATTCCACACAGACAATATTGCACCTGATCGTTTTGAGCCAACATGTGACATTTCAAGACCTGTTTATTAATAAGAACCACTTCAATGTTTTTATTAATGACAACTTTAAGGTGTAGAGAGTCACGGTGAGAAACTAGTAACGAATACAAAATAAAACTTAAGTCGAGTAAACTCGTTTTTTACTATTTGAGATAACTGTTAGTCGGAATCTCACAGACCAACTTCATCGCTTACGGGGTGCTGTGTCACCATGGCAACGAAGTTCTAAAATTGTTGTAAAGTTTGTAAAAATGAAACTCCATTAATATTTTGGTAATCAATGTTATGACACAAATGCTGTCGATTGATCTGAACTTGAACCCGGAACATTCCGTTAATGGAGTATAAATACAGTTTTTAATGAATGCTACACCGTCTCTTCACAGGGTGTGATGTATGAAATCGACTACTCGAGCTTCAGCTGTGAGAAGAAGGTTCTGGAGTCCAGTTTTCACCCCATGCAGGTTCCTCCCGATGCGGTCTTCATGGGTCAGGTGGTTTTAGGGACCACATCAGTTCCTGGTCTGGGTCTGTTGACCAACTCTTGGGTTGGAGGGATCCCAGAGCTTCAAGGTTAACGCACCGTCAAAGTTTCTCTGCTGAAGAACAGCGTTCACTAACTGTGATGGGAGAATAATCAGTCTGTCTTCTCATCCTCAGCTGAGTATATGCTGACCTTCACCGAATTCACGTGTCTGCCAGTCAGCGCGATGGTCTACATGCCTAACACGGGCTGGATCACCATCAGGTCATCTTTACACACTCGCAGTGCACAGACAGATACAGACGTGTTTTACAATATCTCACTCAATCATTTCTCCATCAACAGTTTCTATAATCATCAGTTGGGCGATCCGAACCCTAAAGACTTCACGCCTCCGTTCTTCTGTCAAACGGCAGTGCTGGAGGAACTCGAGGACTTGCCCAAAACGAACTTCTGGAAGGCAATTCGTCAGTGAAACTGCAGCGTCACGCTTTCTTGACCTGCAGTGGATTTTCTGTGTAATTGAGCTCATTTCTGTTGCTTTTGAACGATTAATAAATCATATATCAACATAAAGTCAATCATCAGTCTCAGTCTGTGTGATGCAGGAAACAGTTGTGATCACATTCACACAGTCAGTTCTGGGACGGTGAGTTCTGCACGTGTCACTCGTTCTCTTCACTTACAGTTTTGGGGTTTGTTGCTTTAACCCCGTGGTCAGTGGCGGATTTAGGCATGGGTGGCATGGGTGGCATCTTGCCTGGGGTGGCACGGGCGACTTGTTCGGTCAGTTCCCCTCACAACACTCTCATATGACTTCAGAAGAATTGAAATCTAAGGCACGGGTGTTATGGACGACTTTAAGGTGCTTTGATGTGTGATTTTGGAGCTTAAACAGACACAAACACGATCCTATCGTCCTGCTTAAATGTATGTGTGTTTGGTCAAACATTATTACACCATGGGTCTTAAGTGACCATCACATATGTTCTACAAAACACCCAGACAGTGAAACATTTTACAAGCATTTTTCAGAAAATAAAACAATAATAGAATTTATGATGCAACAGATGATAGAACGACATTCATCACTTCCAAACTAAATTCTATGAGACTCAACAGTCAAACACATATTGAGCTACACAATACACACAACTTACAACTTACACACAACTTACTATTTACACACAACTTACAACTTACACACAACTTACAACTTACACACAACTTACACATAACTTACACACAACTTACACAAAACTTACAACTTACACACAACTTACAACTTACACACAACTTACACATAACTTACACACAACTTACAACTTACACACAACTTACACACAACTTACAACTTACACATAACTTACACACAACTTACACACAACTTACAACTTACACATAACTTACACACAACTTACACACAACTTACAACTTACACACAACTTACACACAACTTACAACTTACACATAACTAACACAACTTACACACAACTTACAACTTACACATAACTTACACACAACTTACACACAACTTACACACAACTTACAATTTACACACAACTTACACACAACTTACAAACAACTTACACACAACTTACAACTTACACACAACTTACAACTTACACACAACTTACACATAACTTACACACAACTTACAACTTACACACAACTTACAATTTACACAACTTACACACAACTTACAACTTACACACAACTTACTATTTACACATATCTTACACACAACTTACACACAACCTACAACTTACACACAACTTACTATTTACACACAACCTACAACTTACACACAACTTACTATTTACACACAACTTACACACAACTTACAACTTACACACAAATTACTATTTACACATAACTTACACAAAACTTACACACAACTTACAACTTACACACAACTTACACACAACTTACTATTTACACATATCTTACACACAACTTACTATTTACACATATCTTACACACAACTTACACACAACTTACAACTTATACACAACTGACACATAACTTACACACAACTTACACACAACTTACAACTTACACACAACTTACTATTTACACATAACTTAGACACAACTTACAACTTACACACAACTTACACACAACTTACAACTTACACACAACTTACTATTTACAACATATCTTACACACAACTTACACACAACTTACACACAACTTACAACTTACACACAACTGACACATAACTTACACACAACTTACAACTTACACACAACTTACTATTTACACATAACTTAGACACAACTTACACACAACTTACAACTTACACACAACTTACACACAACTTACAACTTACACACAACTTACTAATTACACACAACTTACAACTTACACACAACTTACTATTTACACATATCTTACACACAACTTACACACAACTTACTATTTACACATAACTTACACACAACTTACACACAACTTACAACTTACACACAACTTACTATTTACACATAACTTACACACAACTTACAACTTACAATTTACACACAACTTACACACAACTTACAACTTACACACAACTTACTATTTACACATATCTTACACACAACTTACACACAACCTACAACTTACTCACAACTTACTATTTACACACAATTTACAACTTACACACAACTTACAACTTACACACAACTTACTATTTACACATAACTTACACACAACTTACACACAAATTACAACTTACACACAACTTACAACTTACACACAACTTACTATTTACACATAACTTACACACAACTTACTATTTACACATAACTTACACACAACTTACAACTTACACACAACTTACACACAACTTACACATAACTTACACACAATTTACACACAACTTACACACAACTTACACATAACTTACACACAACTTACACACAACTTACAATTTACACATAACTTACACACAACTTACTATTTACACACAACTTACACACAGCTTACAACTTACAATTTACAGATAACTTACACACAACTTACAGATAACATACAACTTACAACTTACACACAACTTACAACTTACAACTTACACACAACTTACTATTTACACATAACTTACACACAACTTACAACTTACAACTTACACACAACTTACACACAACTTACAACTTACACACAACTTATAACTTACACACAACTTACTATTTACACATAACTTACACACAAATTACACACAACTTACAACTTACACACAACTTACACATAACTTACACACAACTTACAACTTACACACAACTTACTATTTACACATAACTTACAACTTACAACATACACATAACTTACACACAACTTACACATAACTTACACACAACTTACAACTTACAACTTACACACAACTTACAACTTACACACAACTTACTATTTACACATATCTTACACACAACTTACTATTTACACATATCTTACACACAACTTACACACAACTTACACACAACTTACTATTTACACATAACTTACACACAACTTACAACTTACACACAACTTACAAGTTACACACAACTTACACACAACTTACAACTTACACACAACTTACTATTTACACATAACTTACACACAACTTACAACTTACACACAACTTACACACAACTTACACACAACTTACAACTTACACACAACTTACAACTTACACACAACTTACTATTTACACATAACTTACACACAACTTACAACTTACACACAACTTACACATAACTTACACACAACTTACAACTTACATACAACTTACACACAAGTTTCAACTTACACACAACTTACTATTTACACATAACTTACAACTTACAACATACACATAACTTACACACAACTTACAACTTACACACAACTTACACACAACTTACAACTTACACATAACTTACACACAATTTACACACAACTTACACACAACTTACAACTTACACATAACTTACACACAACTTACACACAACTTACACACAACTTACAGTTTACACATAACTTACACACAACTTACTATTTACACACAACTTACACACAGCTTACAACTTACAATTTACAGATAACTTACACACAACTTACAGATAACACACAACTTACAACTTACACACAACTTACACACAACTTACAACTTACACACAACTTACTATTTACACATAACTTACACACAACTTACAACTTACACACAACTTACACACAACTTACAACTTACACACAACTTACTATTTACACATAACTTACACACAACTTACAACTTACAACTTACACACAACTTACACACAACTTACAACTTACACACAACTTACTATTTACACATAACTTACAAACAAATTACACACAACTTACAACTTACAACTTACAACTTACAACTTACACATAACTTACACACAACTTACAACTTACACACAACTTACAACTTACACACAACTTACACACAACTTACAACATACACATAACTTACACACAACTTACACATAACTTACACACAACTTACAACTTACACACAACTTACACATAACTTACACACAACTTACGACTTACACATGACTTACACACAACTTACACACAACTTACACACAACTTACAATTTACACATAACTTACACACAACTTACTATTTACACACAACTTACACACAGCTTACAACTTACAATTTACAGATAACTTACACACAACTTACATATAACTTACAGCTTAGAACTTACACACAACTTACAACTTACAGATAACTTACAACTTACACACAACTTACAACTTACAGATAACTTACAACTTACACACAACTTACAACTTACACACAACTTACAGATAACTTACAGATAACTTACACATTACTTACACACAACTTACACAAAACTTACACACAATTTACACACAACTTACAGATAACTTACAGCTTACACATAGCTTACAACTTACACACAACTTACACACAACTTACACACAGCTTACACACAACTTACAGATAACTTCCGGCATACACACAGCTTACAACTTACACACAACTTACTATTTACACATAACTTACACACAAATTACACACAACTTACAAATAACTTACACACAACTTACAACTTACACACAACTTACACACAACTTACAACTTACACACAACTTACTATTTAAACATAACTTACACACAACTTACAACATACACATAACTTACACACAACTTACACACAACTTACACATAACTTACACACAACTTACAACTTACACACAAATTACACACAACTTAAAACTTACACACAACTTACACACAACTTACAACTTACACATAACTTACACACAACTTACACACAACTTACAATTTACACATAACTTACACACAACTTACAACTTACACACAACTTACACACAACTTACAACTTACACACAACTTACACACAACTTACACACAACTTACTATTTACACACAACTTACACACAGCTTACAACTTACAATTTACAGATAACTTACAACTTACAGATAACTTACAGCTTACAACTTACACACAACTTACAGATAACTTACAGCTTACAACTTACACACAACTTACAACTTACAGATAACTTACAACTTGCACACAACTTACAACTTACAGATAACTTACAACTTACACACAACTTACAACTTACAGATAACTTACAACTTACACACAACTTACAACTTACAGATAACTTACAACTTACACACAACTTACAGATAACTTACAGATAACTTACACATTACTTACACACAACTTACACAAAACTTACACACAATTTACACACAACTTACAGATAACTTACAACTTACACACAACTTACAGATAACTTACAGCTTACACATTACTTACACACAACTTACACACAACTTACAGATAACTTACAGATAACTTACACATAAACTTACACACAACTTACACATTACTTACACACAATTTACACACAACTTACAGATAACTTACAGCTTACACATAGCTTACAACTTACACACAACTTACACACAGCTTACAACTTACACAGAACTTACACACAACTTACAGATAACTTACAGCATACACACAGCTTACAACTTACACACAACTTACTATTTACACATAACTTACACACAAATTACACACAACTTACAACTTACACACAACTTACACATAACTTACACACAACTTACAACTTACACACAACTTACTATTTACACATAACTTACACACAACTTACAACATACACATAACTTACACACAACTTACACATAACTTACACACAACTTACAATTTACACACAACTTACAACTTACACACAACTTACACATAACTTACACACAACTTACAACTTACACACAACTTACACACAACTTACACACAACTTACAACTTTCACATAACTTACACACAATTTACACACAACTTACACACAACTTACAACTTACAAATAACTTACACACAACTTACACACAACTTACAATTTACACATAACTTACAACTTACAGATAACTTACAACTTACACACAACTTACAGATAACTTACAGCTTACACATTACTTACACACAACTTACAGATATCTTACAGATAACTTACACATAACTTACACACAACTTACACATAACTTACACACAATTTACACACAACTTACAGATAACTTACAGCTTACACATAGCTTACAACTTACACACAACTTACACACAACTTACACACAACTTACACACAGCTTACAACTTACACACAACTTACACACAACTTACAGATAACTTACAGCATACACACAGCTTACAACTTACACACAACTTACAACTTACATACAAATTACACACAACTTACACATAAGTTACACACAATTTACAGATAACTTACAACTTACACACAGCTTACAACTTACACATAACTTACAACTTACACACAACTTACAGATAAGTGTGTGCGTGTCTTTATAGTGTGTGTGTGTGTGTGTAAGTGTGTGTGTGTGTGTGTAAGTGTGTGTATGTCTTTAAGGCACGTGTGTGTCTATATGTTGTGTGTGTGTGAGTAAATGTATGTGTGTGTATGTGTCTTTATATTGTGTGTGTGTGTGTGTGTGTAAGTGTGTGTGTGTGTGTGTGTAAGTGTGTGTATGTCTTCAAGGCATGTGTGTGTGTGTTAGTGTGTGTATGTCTTTAAGGCGCGCGTGTGTGTTAGTGTGTGTATGTCTTTAAGGCGCGCGCGTGTGTGTGTTAGTGTGTGTATGTCTTTAAGGCACGTGTGTGTGTTAGTGTGTGTATGTCTGTAAGGCACGTGTGTGTGTTAGTGTGTGTATGTCTTTAAGGCGCGCGCGTGTGTGTGTGTTAGTGTGTGTATGTCTTTAAGGCACGTGTGTGTGTTAGTGTGTGTATGTCTTTAAGGCGCGTGTGTGTGTGTGTTAGTGTGTGTATGTCTTTAAGGCGCGTGTGTGTTAGTGTGTGTGTGTGTGTATGTCTTTAAGGCGTGTGTGTGTGTGTGTGTGTTAGTGTGTGTATGTCTTTAAGGCGCGTGTGTGTGTGTGTTAGTGTGTGTATGTCTTTAAGGCATGTGTGTGTGTGTGTGAGTGTGTGTATGTCTTTAAGGCACGTGTGTGTGTTAGTGTGTGTATGTCTTTAAGGCGTGCGCGCGTGTGTGAGTGTGTTAGTGTGTGTATGTCTTTAAGGCGCGTGTGTGTAAGTGTGTGTATGTCTTTAAGGCGCGTGTGTGTGTGTGTGTGTGTGTATGTGTTTATGGTGCGTGTGTGTGTGTGTGTGTGTGTGTGTATGTCTTTAAAGCGTGTGTGTGTGTGTGTGTGTTTGTGTCTTTAAGGCGTGTGTGTGTGTGTGTGTATGTCTTTAAGGCGCGCGCGTGTGTGTGTGTGTGTGTAAGTCTTTAAGGTGCGTGTGTATGTCTTTAAGGCGTGTGTGTGTGTGTGTGTATGTCTTTAAGGCGTGTGTGTGTGTGTGTGTGTATGTCTTTAAGGCGCGTGTGTGTGTGTGTGTGTGTGTGTGTGTGTGTCTTTAAGGCGCGCGTGTGTGTGTGTGTGTGTGTGTGTGTGTGTGTGTGTGTGTGTGTATGTCTTTAAGGCGCGCGTGTGTGTATGGAACGCCAGGCAGTTCAAATATACGCGAATTTTAACACGTAGACAACGCGTAGACAACACGTCAACAACATGTTGTATGCACGTTGTTAACGTGTTGTCTACGCGTTGTCTACGTGTTAACTTTTCACGCGTTGTTTACGTGTTGTTTACGTGTTATCAACGTGTTAACAACGTGTTGATTTCATGTGATTCTGAGCCATTTGGCCACTTGTCCAGTTTGAAGGGGTGAGTGTTGCTCTTTTCCATTGGCTGCTGAGTTGTAGGGTTAAACCATTTCTGTAAGCCTGGGGGGTTTGCCTGCCACTATTTAACATACTAAGATCCTCTAATTTCTTGGTCCTTTTCTTCCTTTTGTGTGTAGCCTATACAAATGTAATATTTGGATTGCAGTTTTAGGACTTAAAATAAATTATTATTATTATTTTCATCATGATAATTTGCCTCCTTTTGCTCCTTTACTGCCTATTTTGGTAAACAAACACATTAGAGGGAATTCATGCTTTTTACACCATTGAGCAACTTTAGTTTTATATCTTAAAAAACATTAACAGTTGTGCAGGGAAAAACTAACAGCAGTGGTACTCATTTAATGTTGGTGTATGATACAGACCATTGTAATAAATACTGTATATGTCTTTTGAAAACAACATGAACCTTTTTCAGCATTTTAATTTAATGTAGGGCTTTGACCAGCAGAGGGCACATTGTGACTAATTATGGGGCTTGTTAAAACCTAAACGGACCTCTTTTTGTTTAGATATTAAGCACTCAGACATATGCACACAGGTGATATTACCCATTTTGATGAAATGTACAGCCTTCCAGAGACTGTCGGGATTAGAATGAAAGTTTGTAATTAGGTCAGATAGTAACTGATTTGACTGTCCTGACAGCAGATGTACACTACGGTGCCAAACTCCTAGGTCATGCTTAAAATTCTTATTAAAGCCTAAAACCTGAGAAGTAAGTGTTTAGCCAGTTACAGCCTATTTATACATAATACATTATATATATTAATGTGGTTCAACAGTTTTAATTGTGCCCAATATTGTGCAAATGGTCTGATGGCCCTTGTTAAATATCAGCAGACTTCTCATCTAATTTTTTGGCAATTAAATCATGAGTCTGGCTATCCATAGCTGTTTTCACACTGCATTATTTTCTGGGAGTATTGTCTCGCTATATGAAAGGTACAGAGCGTGAAAGGGGGGTCTGATTTGATCCACCTTTGCGCCAGGAACATGAGTAGTAACAGAGATGGAACAATGTCTGTGTGAAAAGCCACAGCCGGCATGATGGTGTTGTGTCTGTTGGGTCTTTTTCTGTCACACAGCTGGTTCCGGAAAATCGCATCACTATGTGAAAGCATGGTTGTGGGATTATGCTGCAAGTTTTTGTTTAGTATGAATGAGCGCATGCGCATATTGGAGATACTGGGGAATGAAAAATCCAGTGCATCAAGTCTTATGTATTTTGAAGCTTATATTAGTGAGAACCTGTAAGACAGAAACTATGCCGTGTATTAAGCATGTTGAAAGTAAATCCATCTTGAAGTGTCTCCAAGCCTGAAAGCCTTGACAACAGCCATCAAATCTATACACTATATCAGTCATAAATAACTATATAAATACAAAATAAAAGTTTAAATTGCACTTTAATAAATCAATCCATGTCTTTTCACTGTTTTATTATCAGAGACAGAAATAAAACAGGATGACCACTGCTCCACCCGAAGCATCAATGAGTCCAAACTGATAAAAGAGATATCAGCACACTTAAATCTATGCATTGTATCAGTTTATTAAGCTTTCGGTCTAACAGACCTTCATCAGAGCATACATAACTCAACACTGGATAGGCAGGCAGAAATAACCAATCACATTCCAGTCACTGGCAGTGCCAACACATCTGTGCACGCCAATAGACTGTAAGTCTATGTGCAAACCCTGATGACAGACGCTCCACTTCCTGGGAATTGAGGTTTTGAGTACTGAATGCCATTAGAAGCCTTACTTGCCCCTGATAATAGTACAATACAATCTAATCACAAATTAAATGGGGATTTGAGAGGGATCAGGCTTGAGCCATCAGAAGTCCCCAGATCTATAAGTAAAAAACATCTCAGCACAGAGGGTTAATGGAGAGTTATCAGGTGAGGGGCACCACAAACCATAGACCCTAAACTGTACATGAGAGATGAAGAAAAGAAACATCTTGGATTACAGCACAACACATATCACAATCCACATTGAGGATCTTCCCTTGTTGTTTGGCACTGGGCACAATTGCCAGATGGATTATTCCCATCTTTTAGAGGAGCTAAAATATTCTGTTTAGGACCTGCCTTAATGTTAGTCCTGCACCAGCTTGTTGCATAAGTTAGGACCTCTTCTATAGACAAAGAGGGGAGGATCATTAAAATGCTGGGTATGCTAATGCTAATGCCGGATCAGAGGCTAAAATAGGGCAGTGTTTAAGAATAGTGTTCTGACAGAGTAACTTTTACGTATTTGACACTTTTTTGTAAAAGATCAAACTAGAATTTAAATGCACCTTGGTAAACCTCATCAACACACTGTAAAGAGGAGGCTCTCTCCCGAAAGCTTTATTTTTCATTGCAGCAGCTTTATCAATTAGTTCCTCATTAGAATGACATCTGAGCTCTTGGGTAAACCATATTCCAGAGCTCGATGAGCACTGCTGGCTAGGCAGATTGTAGTCTTATCTGTTTATTTTTGATATAAGGCTGCCACTGCATAATTTGATCCACATATCCAAAAAAGACAAACGTTTATGATTATATTCAAATGAGAACGTAAGGTCAGGAGGTGTCTGTTAGTGTTAAAAACATAACTGTGTAAAATAGTTATTCTATGAGACGGCTGCCATTTGTGTCCGCACGTTTGATGAGATGCATAAGGCACAAAAAATGTCCCAAAGTGTGTTTCCAAAGCTTAAAGTTATTAAATGATGTGTTCTTGTTAACATGATATATGATAAAAATACTATTCTTAAAGAGTAACATACTATATTTAATCATTTTTCATTAGTACAATTTCACATGTCCGTGTTGACCAACATGACATTTGCATCTAAAATATCACCAAATAAGTTATACATTTTTTCAAACATTTATTATTTTCAGGATTTTATGTGTGTCCCTGTATATATAAAATATATTTATTTAAAATAAATCGTATTTTTTGGTAAATATTTTATGATTTGTGTGCGTCCCTCAGTTTGACTTACCACCTGTCACACTAATTGTTTTATCTATAAATAATGTACCGTTGCTTTAAATGACATCACAAAGTGGAAATGACATCATTTGAGCCTTGTAGCCACCATGAACAAAAGCAGGCAAGTACTGACATTCTTTTACTTTGTTTATTTGTTGCTTCTTCATGTTAGGCAGGGTCCGTCAAGCTCAAACCAACCTCCCCGTCATGCAAAATAGATAGGGAAAACTGTTTTTTATTACATTTTTTACATTATTAATGCAAAGAAAATTATATTTCAGATTGAATGCATTTATGCTATGTGAGGAACTTGACCAAATGTCACATACCACCCCATCACATGATTTATTGTGACGTGGTGGTAAGGGATGTGATGGGGTGGTTCTGCTTCCTGTTTGAATGTGAGGATGTGTGAAATCAAGGATTCTAATATTGTCAATTTATTTTCTGTTAACTTAACTCTGTTTGGTTCACTCACACACACACTCACTCACTCATTCACTATATCTTTCATTCACTCACTCACTCATTCACTATATCTTTCAGTCACTCACTCACTCATTCACTATATCTTTCAGTCACTCACTCACTCATTCACTATATCTTTCAGTCACTCACTCACTCATTCACTATATCTTTCAGTCACTCACTCACTCATTCACTATATCTTTCAGTCACTCACTCACTCATTCACTATATCTTTCAGTCACTCACTCACTCATTCACTATATCTTTCAGTCACTCACTCACTCACTCACTCACTATATCTTTCAGTCACTCACTCACTCATTCACTATATCTTTCAGTCACTCACTCACTCATCTCACTATATCTTTCAGTCACTCACTCACTCATTCACTATATCTTTCAGTCACTCACTCACTCACTATATCTTTCAGTCACTCACTCACTCATTCACTATATCTTTCAGTCACTCACTCACTCATTCACTATATCTTTCAGTCACTCACTCACTCATTCACTATATCTTTCAGTCACTCACTCACTCTCTCACTATATCTTTCAGTCACTCACTCACTCATTCACTATATCTTTCAGTCACTCACTCACTCATCTCACTATATCTTTCAGTCACTCACTCACTCATTCACTATATCTTTCAGTCACTCACTCACTCATTCACTATATCTTTCAGTCACTCACTCACTCATCTCACTATATCTTTCAGTCACTCACTCACTCATTCACTATATCTTTCAGTCACTCACTCACTCATTCACTATATCTTTCAGTCACTCACTCACTCATTCACTATATCTTTCAGTCACTCACTCACTCATTCACTATATCTTTCAGTCACTCACTCACTCATTCACTATATCTTTCAGTCACTCACTCACTCATTCACTATATCTTTCAGTCACTCACTCACTCATCTCACTATATCTTTCAGTCACTCACTCACTCATCTCACTATATCTTTCAGTCACTCACTCACTCATTCACTATATCTTTCAGTCACTCACTCACTCATTCACTATATCTTTCAGTCACTCACTCACTCATTCACTATATCTTTCAGTCACTCACTCACTCATTCACTATATCTTTCAGTCACTCACTCACTCACTCACTATATCTTTCAGTCACTCACTCACTCATTCACTATATCTTTCAGTCACTCACTCACTCATTCACTATATCTTTCAGTCACTCACTCACTCATTCACTATATCTTTCAGTCACTCACTCACTCATTCACTATATCTTTCAGTCACTCACTCACTCATTCACTATATCTTTCAGTCACTCACTCACTCATTCACTATATCTTTCAGTCACTCACTCACTCATTCACTATATCTTTCAGTCACTCACTCACTCACTCACTATATCTTTCAGTCACTCACTCACTCATTCACTATATCTTTCAGTCACTCACTCACTCATTCACTATATCTTTCAGTCACTCACTCACTCATTCACTATATCTTTCAGTCACTCACTCACTCATTCACTATATCTTTCAGTCACTCACTCACTCATTCACTATATCTTTCAGTCACTCACTCACTCATTCACTATATCTTTCAGTCACTCACTCACTCATTCACTATATCTTTCAGTCACTCACTCACTCATTCACTATATCTTTCAGTCACTCACTCACTCATTCACTATATCTTTCAGTCACTCACTCACTCATTCACTATATCTTTCAGTCACTCACTCACTCATTCACTATATCTTTCAGTCACTCACTCACTCATCTCACTATATCTTTCAGTCACTCACTCACTCATTCACTATATCTTTCAGTCACTCACTCACTCATTCACTATATCTTTCAGTCACTCACTCACTCATTCACTATATCTTTCAGTCACTCACTCACTCACTCACTATATCTTTCAGTCACTCACTCACTCATTCACTATATCTTTCAGTCACTCACTCACTCATTCACTATATCTTTCAGTCACTCACTCACTCATTCACTATATCTTTCAGTCACTCACTCACTCATTCACTATATCTTTCAGTCACTCACTCACTCATTCACTATATCTTTCAGTCACTCACTCACTCATTCACTATATCTTTCAGTCACTCACTCACTCATTCACTATATCTTTCAGTCACTCACTCACTCTCTCACTATATCTTTCAGTCACTCACTCACTCACTCACTATATCTTTCAGTCACTCACTCACTCATTCACTATATCTTTCAGTCACTCACTCACTCTCTCACTATATCTTTCAGTCACTCACTCACTCATTCACTATATCTTTCATTCACTCACTCACTCATTCACTATATCTTTCAGTCACTCACTCACTCATTCACTATATCTTTCAGTCACTCACTCACTCATTCACTATATCTTTCAGTCACTCACTCACTCATTCACTATATCTTTCAGTCACTCACTCACTCATTCACTATATCTTTCAGTCACTCACTCACTCATTCACTATATCTTTCAGTCACTCACTCACTCTCTCACTATATCTTTCAGTCACTCACTCACTCATTCACTATATCTTTCAGTCACTCACTCACTCATTCACTATATCTTTCAGTCACTCACTCACTCATTCACTATATCTTTCAGTCACTCACTCACTCTCTCACTATATCTTTCAGTCACTCACTCACTCATTCACTATATCTTTCAGTCACTCACTCACTCATCTCACTATATCTTTCAGTCACTCACTCACTCATTCACTATATCTTTCAGTCACTCACTCACTCATTCACTATATCTTTCAGTCACTCACTCACTCTCTCACTATATCTTTCAGTCACTCACTCACTCACTCACTATATCTTTCAGTCACTCACTCACTCATTCACTATATCTTTCAGTCACTCACTCACTCTCTCACTATATCTTTCAGTCACTCACTCACTCATTCACTATATCTTTCATTCACTCACTCACTCATTCACTATATCTTTCAGTCACTCACTCACTCACTCACTATATCTTTCAGTCACTCACTCACTCATTCACTATATCTTTCAGTCACTCACTCATTCACTATATCTCAGTCACTCACTCACTCACTATATCTTTCAGTCACTCACTCACTCATTCACTATATCTTTCAGTCACTCACTCACTCACTCACTATATCTTTCAGTCACTCACTCACTCATTCACTATATCTTTCAGTCACTCACTCACTCATTCACTATATCTTTCAGTCACTCACTCACTCATTCACTATATCTTTCAGTCACTCACTCACTCATTCACTATATCTTTCAGTCACTCACTCACTCATTCACTATATCTTTCAGTCACTCACTCACTCATTCACTATATCTTTCAGTCACTCACTCACTCATTCACTATATCTTTCAGTCACTCACTCACTCACTCACTATATCTTTCAGTCACTCACTCACTCATCTCACTATATCTTTCAGTCACTCACTCACTCATTCACTATATCTTTCAGTCACTCACTCACTCATTCACTATATCTTTCAGTCACTCACTCACTCATTCACTATATCTTTCAGTCACTCACTCACTCATTCACTATATCTTTCAGTCACTCACTCACTCATTCACTATATCTTTCAGTCACTCACTCACTCATTCACTATATCTTTCAGTCACTCACTCACTCATTCACTATATCTTTCAGTCACTCACTCACTCATTCACTATATCTTTCAGTCACTCACTCACTCATTCACTATATCTTTCAGTCACTCACTCACTCATTCACTATATCTTTCAGTCACTCACTCACTCATTCACTATATCTTTCAGTCACTCACTCACTCATTCACTATATCTTTCAGTCACTCACTCACTCTCTCACTATATCTTTCAGTCACTCACTCACTCTCTCACTATATCTTTCAGTCACTCACTCACTCATTCACTATATCTTTCAGTCACTCACTCACTCATTCACTATATCTTTCAGTCACTCACTCACTCATTCACTATATCTTTCAGTCACTCACTCACTCTCTCACTATATCTTTCAGTCACTCACTCACTCATTCACTATATCTTTCAGTCACTCACTCACTCTCTCACTATATCTTTCAGTCACTCACTCACTCATTCACTATATCTTTCAGTCACTCACTCACTCATTCACTATATCTTTCAGTCACTCACTCACTCTCTCACTATATCTTTCAGTCACTCACTCACTCATTCACTATATCTTTCAGTCACTCACTCACTCTCTCACTATATCTTTCACTCACTCACTCACTCTCTCACTATATCTTTCACTCACTCACTCACTCATTCACTATATCTTTCAGTCACTCACTCACTCATTCACTATATCTTTCAGTCACTCACTCACTCACTCACTATATCTTTCAGTCACTCACTCACTCATTCACTATATCTTTCAGTCACTCACTCACTCATTCACTATATCTTTCAGTCACTCACTCACTCATTCACTATATCTTTCAGTCACTCACTCACTCATTCACTATATCTTTCAGTCACTCACTCACTCATTCACTATATCTTTCAGTCACTCACTCACTCATTCACTATATCTTTCAGTCACTCACTCACTCATTCACTATATCTTTCAGTCACTCACTCACTCATTCACTATATCTTTCAGTCACTCACTCACTCATTCACTATATCTTTCAGTCACTCACTCACTCACTATATCTTTCAGTCACTCACTCACTCATTCACTATATCTTTCAGTCACTCACTCATTCACTATATCTTTCAGTCACTCACTCACTCTCTCACTATATCTTTCAGTCACTCACTCACTCTCTCACTATATCTTTCAGTCACTCACTCACTCATTCACTATATCTTTCAGTCACTCACTCACTCATTCACTATATCTTTCAGTCACTCACTCACTCATTCACTATATCTTTCATTCACTCACTCACTCATTCACTATATCTTTCAGTCACTCACTCACTCATTCACTATATCTTTCAGTCACTCACTCACTCATTCACTATATCTTTCAGTCACTCACTCACTCATTCACTATATCTTTCAGTCACTCACTCACTCATTCACTATATCTTTCAGTCACTCACTCACTCATTCACTATATCTTTCAGTCACTCACTCACTCATTCACTATATCTTTCAGTCACTCACTCACTCATCTCACTATATCTTTCAGTCACTCACTCACTCATTCACTATATCTTTCAGTCACTCACTCACTCATTCACTATATCTTTCAGTCACTCACTCACTCATTCACTATATCTTTCACTCACTCACTCACTCATTCACTATATCTTTCAGTCACTCACTCACTCATTCACTATATCTTTCACTCACTCACTCACTCATTCACTATATCTTTCACTCACTCACTCACTCATTCACTATATCTTTCAGTCACTCACTCACTCTCTCACTATATCTTTCAGTCACTCACTCATTCACTATATCTTTCAGTCACTCACTCACTCATTCACTATATCTTTCAGTCACTCACTCACTCTCTCACTATATCTTTCAGTCAGTCACTCACTCATTCACTATATCTTTCAGTCACTCACTCACTCATTCACTATATCTTTCAGTCACTCACTCACTCTCTCACTATATCTTTCAGTCAGTCACTCACTCATTCATTATATCTTTCAGTCACTCACTCACTCATTCACTATATCTTTCAGTCACTCACTCACTCTCACTATATCTTTCAGTCACTCACTCACTCACTCACTATATCTTTCAGTCACTCACTCACTCACTCACTATATCTTTCAGTCACTCACTCACTCTCTCACTATATCTTTCAGTCACTCACTCACTCATTCACTATATCTTTCAGTCACTCACTCACCCATTCACTATATCTTTCAGTCACTCACTCACTCATTCACTATATCTTTCAGTCACTCACTCACTCATTCACTATATCTTTCAGTCACTCACTCACTCATTCACTATATCTTAAGGGTATAGGCTAGTCTGGTATGCCCCCCTGCTGGTCATAACCTATAACCCATAATTTATAACTTAAAATAAATTGTAAAGTCTTAAAACTGCAATCCAAATATTACATTTGTATAGGCTACACACAAAAGGAAGAAAAGGACCAAGAAATTAGAGGATCTTAATATGTTAAATAGTGGCAGGCAAACCCCCCAGGCTTACAGAAATGGTTTAACCCTACAACTCAGCAGCCAATGGAAAAGAGCAACACTCACCCCTTCAAACTGGACAAGTGGCCAAATGGCTCAGAATCACATGAAATCAACACGTTGTTAACACGTTGATAACACGTAAACAACACGTAAACAACGCGTGAAAAGTTAACACGTAGACAACGCGTAGACAACACGTTAACAACGTGCATACAACGTGTTGTTGACGTGTTGTCTACGTGTTGTTTGAGTGTACTGACTGGCACATGTTCAGGGAGGCTGCAACATATGGCGATTCTACCAACTTGGAGGAATACACAGCATCAGTGACCAGCTACATCAGCAAGTGCATTGATGATGTCACTTTCTCCAAGACCATCACCACACGCTCCAACCAGAAGCCGTGGATGACTGCGGAGGTGCGCACGCTGCTGAGGTCCCGAGACTCCGCCTTCAGAGCAGGCGATAAGGCAGCCCTAAGAACAGCTAGGGCCAAACTGTCACGGGCAATCAGAGAGGCAAAGCGCGCACACGCCCAGAGAATCCACAGTCACTTCCAGGACAGCGGTGACACGCGGCGCATGTGGCAGGGCATCCAGGCCATCACCAACTACAGGACAACATCAGTTGCCTGTGACAAAGATGCCTCCCTTCCAGATGCGCTGAACGACTTCTACGCTCGGTTTGAAGTGCAGAACGACGTGATGGCGAGGAAGTCCACCCCTCCTCCCAACGACCAGGTGCTCTGTCTTACCACGGCAGATGTGAGGAAAACTCTACGTAGAGTCAACCCACGGAAGGCTGCTGGACCAGACAACATTCCTGGCAGAGTGCTCAGAGGATGTGCAGACCAGCTAGCAGATGTTCTTACCGACATCTTCAACATCTCTCTGAGCAGCGCCGTTGTTCCAACGTGCTTCAAGGCCACCACCATCATCCCCATGCCAAAGAAGTCTTCAGTGTCCTGCCTCAACGACTACCGTCCCGTCGCACTTACACCCATCATCATGAAGTGCTTCGAGAGGCTCGTCATGAGGCAGATTAAGACCCAGCTGCCCCCTCACTAGACCCACTGCAGTTTGCGTATCGTTCAAACCGTTCAACGGACGATGCCATCGCCACAACCCTCCATCTGGCCCTCACCCACCTAGACAATAAGGACTCATACGTTCGAATGCTGTTCATAGATTTCAGCTCAGCATTCAACACAATCATTCCCCAGCACCTGATTGGAAAGCTGAACCTGCTGGGCCTGGACACCTCCCTCTGCAACTGGATCCTGGACTTCCTGACTGGGAGACCTCAGTCAGTCCGGATCGGGAACAGCATCTCCACCACCACCACACTGAGCACTGGGGCCCCCAGGGTGTGTGCTCAGTCCACTGCTGTTCACTCTGCTGACTCACGACTGTGCAGCAATGCACAGCTCGAATCACATCATCAAGTTCGCCGATGACACGACCGTGGTGGGTCTCATCAGCAAGAACAACGAGTCAGCATACAGAGAGGAGGTGCAGCGGCTGACGAACTGGTGTAGAGCCAACAACCTGTCCCTGAATGTCGACAAAACAAAAGAGATGGTTGTTGACTTTAGGAGAGCACAAGGTGAACACACTCCGCTGAACATCGACGGCTCCTCTGTGGAGATCGTCAAGAGCACCAAATTTCTTGGTGTTCACCTGGCGGAGAACCTCACCTGGTCCCTCAACACCAGCTCTATCACCAAGAAAGCCCAGCAGCGTCTCTACTTTCTTCGAAGGCTGAGGAAAGCACATCTCCCAACCCCATCCTCACTACATTCTATAGAGGGACTATTGAGAGCATCCTGAGCAGCTGCATCACTGCCTGGTTTGGGACTTGCACCGTTTCGGACCGCAAAGCCCTGCAGAGGATAGTGAGGACAGCTGAGAAGATCATTGGGGTCTCTCTTCCCTCCATCAAAGACATTTTCAAAAAACACTGTATCCATAAAGCAACCAGCATTGTGGACGACCCCACACACCCCTCACACAAACTCTTTACCCTCCTCCCGTCTGGCAAGAGGTACCGAAGCATTCGGGCCCTCACGGCCAGACTGTGTAACAGCTTCTTCCCCAAGCCATCAGACTCCTCAATACTCAGAGACTGGTTTGACACACACCACGTGTCCTGAGTTGCACTTTAATAACTGTCACTTTATAACTGTCTGCTACCTCAATAACTGCTATGTGCATAGAACATTATCTCATAGTATGTTATGTTTACATTTTTAGAAACTGTCATCTTTTTGCACTACTGAGTACTGGTCGGCGCTGCACTGTCTATTGTCCTGTTCATTGTCAGTAATTTGTTGTACTGTCCTGTACTTTTTGCACATGTTTGCACGTGCACTTTATATAGGTATATATAGGTAGTTTATATAGGTATTTTATTTCGTTGTGTAGTCTCATGTGGTCCTATGTTGGATCCTGGTCCTGGAGGAACGTTGTCTCGTTTTGCTGTGTACTGTACTAACTGTATATGGTTGAAACGACAATAAAAACCACTTGACTTGACTTGACTTGTCTACGTGTTAAAATTCGCGTATATTTGAACTGCCTGGCGTTCCATATGTGTGTGTGCGCGTGCGTGTGTGCGCGTGCGCGTGTGTGTGTGCGTGCGTGTGTGTGCGCGCGTGTGTGTGTGCGTGCGTGTGTGTGCGCGCGTGTGTGTGTGCGCGAGTGTGTGCGTGCGCGTGTGCGTGCGTGTGTGTGTGTGCGTGCAGGTCGGGTGGGTTCGGGTCTGTTCGGGTCGGAATGCAGTCTTCATCATCAGTGTTTCTCTTTCTTCTGTCGGGACTCTCTTTCTTTGGCATGTAATAAAGCTCTGTGTGCCAGTGACGTCAGCAAGTGTCTCATTCAGGTAAGTTCTGTTTGTAAGGACAAGTTAAAAAGAGTCAGACATACATGTACAGTTCAGACATGTCTGTAGTATGTTCTGGAGGGGATGTTGTCCATATGCACGTGTGTGTGTGTCTTTATTGTGTGTGTGTGTGTGTGTGTGTGTGTGTGTGTGTGTGTGTGTTTGTCTTTTAGTGTGTAAAAGCACATAAAGGCAGCCTAAAAGTAATCAGAATAATAATTCTTCATAATCTGCAGAACGTAAGTCACACATCAGGGATGGCATGAGGGTGAGGAAATAATGAGACAATTTTCATTTTGGGGTGAACTGTCCCTTTAAATAAAAACACTCACCTGAACCGTCCTATCCCATGCGCTGGGAAAAACGAATCATTTAAGTGAATCGGTTCATTCATGTAAATAAACCAGTTCAAATAAAAGAATCACATATGTTTAGTGTTCAGTACTTTTATTCATTTAAGTGAATCGGTTCTTTCAGACAGTTTATGTAAATGATTCTCTTATATTTACCTTTGCCAGATTCCGAAAGAACCAACTCATTAAAAGGTTTGATAGTTCATCCATCCATCCATCGTCAAACGCTTATCCTGTGTACAGGGTCGCGGGGGGCTGGAGCCTATCCCAGATAACATTGGGCGAAGGTTTGATAGTTCCTGAAGTTAAATATAAAGGAATTGTTTATTTACATATGAACTGTCCAAAAGAACCAATGAATCAACTTTGATTCATTTGAGAGAATCGATTCTTTTGGGCGGGTCATTTTAATGAACTAGTTCACATAAATGATTCACTTGAGCCTCAAGCAGCCTTAAAGGGACTTCTTTTATGAAGAGAAATATTGAATTAATTGCTGCTGTTTATTCATATATTTATAATCAGTGTTTCCTAGTTTATTAATGTATATAAAATATAAATCTATGTTCAGTTTAATGTTGTCAATCTGTTTAATTCTTACCGTAACTATTAACCATGGCTTTACTACAGTATTAAATATACTTTTTACTATATTACTATTTAATAAATAATCAAATATACTACTACTAATAATAAAATAGTAATAATTAAATTATAATAGTGTAGTTGCCATGACTGATTTTACTGCAAACACTATTGTTAAAAATATATAAATATCTTCTTCGAGCTTCAATGTAGTTTGTAATGTAACTTAAGTACTTTTATAAAGGAGTATCTTGAGTGTAGTTTGTAATGTAACTTAAGTAGTTTAAGGAGCTTCAAAGTTCTGGTCACCATTCACTTGCATTGCATGGACCTACAGAGCTGAAAATGTTCAGCAGGAGAAAGAAAGTCACACACATCTGGGATGGCATGAGGGTGAGTAAATGATGACAGAATTGTCATTTTTGGGTGTACTGTCCATTTAAGAATAATTAAGTGCTGTAAAAGTATTGTTTGTTAGTTAGTCTACTGTAAACACAAACAACCTTATTGTAAAATGTTACTTGTATCAGTTGTTTGTTTACAACACGTATTATGTGTGTTTGTCGTTTACTATAAAACGTTGAAACATTGGTTTTTGATGTATTTGGCAGAAGAGAGACGGATTGTTCTGGTGCTCGTTAAAGACACACACATGCTTTTATCCCATTAAACATCTCCACGTGTCCTTCAAATATAAACTTCACAATCTGCCCCTTTATTTACAGTGATGATCAGATTGTGTGTGTGTGTGTGTGTGTGTGAGTGAGCGTGTGTCTCTGTGTGTGTGTGTCTGTGAGTGTGTCTCTGTGTGTGTGTGTGTGTGTGTGTGAGTGTCTCTGTGTGTGTGTGTGTGTGTGTGTGTGTGTGTGTGAGTGAGTGTGTCTGTGTGTGAGTGAGTGTGTGTGTGTGTGTGTGTGTCTCTGTGTGTGTGTGTGTGTGTGTGTGTGAGTGAGTGTCTCTGTGTGTGTGTGTGTGTGTGAGTGAGTGTGTCTCTGTGTGTGTGTGTGTGTGTGAGTGAGTGTGTCTGTGTGTGTGTGAGT
>NC_068317.1:31016660-31069160 GCF_025860055.1 Xyrauchen texanus
CACTCTACACTCTCACTCATACACTCTCTCTCACACACTCATACACTCTCTCACACACTCATACACTCTCTCACACACTCATACACTCTCTCACACACTCTCTCTCACACACTCATACACTCTCTCACACACTCATACACTCTCTCACACACTCTCTCTCACACACTCATACACTCTCTCACACACTCATACACTCTCTCTCACACTCATACACTCTCTCTCACACACTCATACACTCTCTCTCACACACTCATACACTCTCTCTCACACACTCATACACTCTCACTCATACACTCTCTCTCACACACTCATACACTCTCTCACACACTCATACACTCTCTCACACACTCATACACTCTCACTCACACACTCATACACTCTCTCACACACTCATACACTCTCTCTCACACACTCATACTCTCTCTCACACACTCATACACTCTCTCACACTCACACTCTCTCACACACTCATCACACTCACACACTCTCTCACACACTCATACACTCTCTCTCACACACTCATACACTCTCACTCACACACTCATACACTCTCTCACACACACATACACTCTCACTCACACACTCTCTCTCACACACTCATACACTCTCACTCATACACTCTCTCACACACTCATACACTCTCTCACACACTCATACACTCTCTCACACACTCATACACTCTCTCACACACTCTCGCTCACACACTCATACATTCTCGCTCACACACTCATACATTCTCGCTCACACACACAGACACTCATACACTCTCTCACACACTCATACACTCTCGCTCACACTGACACACACAGACACTCATACACTCTCTCACACACTCATACACTCTCGCTCACACACTCATACACTCTCACTCACACACTCACTCATACACTCTCACTCACACACTCATACACTCTCTCACACACACAGACACTCATACACTCTCTCTCACACACTCATACACTCTCTCTCACACACTCTCGCTCACACACTCATACACTCTCTCACACACTCATACACTCTCGCTCACACACTCATACACTCTCGCTCACACACTCATACACTCTCGCTCACACACTCATACACTCATACACTCTCTCTCACACACTCATACACTCTCTCTCACACACTCATACACTCTCTCTCACACACTCATACACTCTCACTCACACACTCATACACTCTCGCTCACACACTCATACACTCTCTCTCACACACTCATACACTCTCGCTCACACACACTCATACACTCTCTCACACACTCATACACTCTCTCACACACTCATACACTCTCTCACACACTCATACACTCTCTCTCACACACTCATACACTCTCTCTCACACACTCATACACTCTCACTCACACACTCATACACTCTCTCTCACACACTCATACACTCTCACTCACACACTCATACACTCTCTCACACACTCATACACTCTCTCACACACACTCTCATACACTCTCTCTCACACACCTCATACACTCTCACTCACACACTCATCACACTCGACTCACACACTCATACACTCTCCTCACACACACTCTCACACTGACACACACACACACTCATACACTCTCTCTCACACACTCATACACTCTCTCTCACACACTCATACACCCTCTCTCACACACTCATACACTCTCTCTCACACACTCTCTCACACTGACACACACAGACACACGCTCTCACACACACTCTCACACTGACACACACAGACACTCATACACTCTGCTCACACACTCATACACTCTCTCTCACACACTCATACACTCTCTCTCACACACTCATACACTCTCTCTCACACACTCTCTCACACTCATACACTCTCTCTCACACACTCATACACTCTCTCTCACACACTCTCTCACACTCATACACTCTCTCTCACACACTCTCTCACACTCATACACTCTCTCTCACACACTCTCTCACACTCATACACTCTCTCTCACACACTCATACACTCTCTCTCACACACTCTCTCACACTCATACACTCTCTCTCACACACTCTCTCACACTCATACACTCTCTCTCACACACTCATACACTCTCTCTCACACACTCATACACTCTCTCTCACACACTCTCTCACACACTCCATACACTCTCTCTCACACACTCTCTCTCACACACTCATACACTCTCTCTCACACACTCTCTCACACTCTCACTACACTCATCACTCTCACACACTCTCACACACTCATACACTCTCTCTCACACACTCTCTCACACTCATACACTCTCTCTCACACACTCATACACTCTCTCTCACACACTCATACACTCTCTCTCACACACTCATACACTCTCTCACACACACTCTCTCACACTGACACACACAGACACTCTCTCTCTCACACTCATACACTCTCTCTCACACACTCATACACTCTCTCTCACACACTCATACACTCTCTCTCACACACTCATACACTCTCTCTCACACACTCTCTCACACTGACACACACAGACACTCATACACTCTCTCTCACACACTCTCTCTCACACACTCATACACTCTCTCTCACACACTCATACACTCTCTCTCACACACTCATACACTCTCTCACACACACACTCATACACACTCTCTCACACTCTCTCACACTGACACACACAGACACTCATACACTCTCTCTCACACACTCATACACTCTCTCTCACACACTCATACACTCTCTCTCACACACTCATCTCACACTGACACACACAGACACTCTCTCTCACACACTCTCTCTCACACACTCATACACTCTCTCTCACACACTCATACACTCTCTCACACTGACACACACAGACACTCTCTCTCACACACTCTCTCTCACACACTCATACACTCTCTCACACTGACACACACAGACACTCTCTCTCACACACTCTCTCTCACACACTCATACACTCTCTCTCACACACTCATACACTCTCTCTCACACACTCATACACTCTCTCTCACACACTCATACACTCTCTCTCACACACTCATACACTCTCTCTCACACACTCATACACTCTCTCTCACACACTCATACACTCTCTCTCACACACTCATACACTCTCGCTCACACTCATACACTCTCTCACACACTCATACACTCTCTCTCTCACACACTCATACACTCTCTCTCACACACTCATACACTCTCTCTCACACACTCATACACTCCTCTCCACACACTCATACACTCTCTCACACACTCATACACTCTCACACACTCATACACTCTCTCTCACACACTCATACACTCTCGCTCACACACTCATACACTCTCACTCACACACTCATACACTCTCTCTCACACACTCTCACTCACACACTCTCTCTCACACTCATACACTCTCTCACACACACTCACTCATACACTCTCTCTCACACTCATACACTCTCTCACACACTCATACACTCTCTCTCACACACTCATACACTCTCTCTCACACACTCATACACTCTCTCTCACACACTCATACACTCTCACTCACACACTCATACACTCTCTCTCACACACTCTCACTCATACACTCTCTCTCACACTCATACACTCTCACACACACACTCACTCATACACTCTCTCTCACACACTCATACACTCTCTCTCACACACTCATACACTCTCTCTCACACACTCATACACTCTCTCTCACACACTCATACACTCTCTCACACACTCATACACTCTCGCTCACACACTCATACACTCTCTCTCACACACTCATACACTCTCTCTCACACACTCATACACTCTCTCACACACACTCATACACTCTCTCTCACACACTCTCTCACACTGACACACACAGACACTCTCTCTCACACACTCATACACTCTCTCTCACACACACTCACTCACACTGACACACACAGACACTCATACACTCTCGCTCACACACACAGAGACACTCATACACTCTCTCACACTGACACACACAGACACTCTCTCTCACACAAACTCACTCACACAGACACTCACACTCACACACACTCTGACAGTATTTAACGTGAGGTGTGTGTTGCACCTCTCTCCAGCAGTGTCTGTCTCAGGGTCTTCGCCAGCAGTACCCGCACATTGGGCACTGGATCACACACCAGCTGCATGAGTGGAGGCAGCAGATGCTCCGAGAACTGATCCAGAGTCAGACAATCCTCCTCAACAGACAACTGATGAGAGACACACAAACTCAGCGAGTGACCGCTCAAACTAACCTGCACAATAGAGGCCGGTTTACCCACACTGCCAACAGGGTGGCATTTATACACACTAATATATGCCAATGTACAAATTAATTAACCCTTGTGCATCAATTAAAAAAAGTTACACATAGGTTCATTATGGACAAAAATGGCCATGTCCAAAAACTGTCATAAAAATATTATAGATTTATATTTTTTTCCACTTTCACTGACATAATGTTTTTAACCAGCATCAGCTCTAATCATAATTACCAAACATTCATTTATTTTCAGAATTTTAACACTTTAAACGCTGGTTTGTTTACATAATGCCACTGTTGTTTTTTATAAAAAAAAGAATAATTATAATTATTTTCAATTTAATAAATGCTAAACAGAATTTTTTTTATTTTTATTATTAGAGCCTCAGACACATACAAACCACACTCTGAAATCCATACCAACACACTCACACAATTATATATTCATAATGTATCTAATTGGCTCTATAATATGCATAAGCCAAAAACAGCAGAAAACAACAACAAAAGCGATGATATGCCAAACCTGAAAAAATGGCACGATCTGGTAAAAAATATTTAAAATGTAAATTTTGAAGCCTTGCCAACATAATGAAAGCTTGTTAAACAAGATTGCATAATTTTATAGTTAAATGGCACTGGGATTAAAAATCGCAGTTTTAATGGGTTTCAATGGGGCATTTTTGTCCAAAACGACGCTAAGAGGGAGTATTTTGTGTAACTAGTGCAAAAAATATTTTTATAAAGAAAATAGGGTGAAATATTAAAATTCCAATAAAAATTCACACCTGTGGAAAATGTTATGCAGTTAGCATTAACACAGACAAAGTTATCAAAAAAACAAAACTGAAAAAGCCAAAAATGTCCACAAGGATGCACAAGGGTTAAACATGTTCCTGCAGTGCAGAGACACTGATTCAGGTACTGCATGCTTTAAAGTCGCTTAAGTAATAAAACTGTTGTAAAAGCATGATCGTGATTTCTCCCAATCTGGAACGCTCAGTTCTAACATTGACGTTGTTTATGTGGTTAAATTATGATATTTATTAAGGGTAAACCTGTTAAAGTGTTCACCACATGTTGTATTCTTACATTCTGATCATTGCAAATACCGAACCGTACTGAAACAGTGCCATAATCTGTGATACAAGCCGCTACACGCTAACAGTTTCATAACGCTAAACTAGAGCTGGACGATATGGCCAAAAATATCATCACGATAATCGTTTTCATATTGTACGATATCGATATTTATCACGATATACATTTACACGTTGCACTTTCTTTTTTTATTTCAAAGTTGACGGAAGAAAAGAAGAAAAAATTAATTCTAAACAGTCAAAATAGTCTCTACAAAACTGCACAGGGGGTCCAGAGACGGCCAAAGCAGCCATTAGCCGGCTAGCAGTCTTAAATTAACGACTACTAGTCGACTAACGGCTTAAATTAAAGTCGTTAGTCAACTAGTTGATGTTCATTTAAGCCGTTAGTCGACTAGTAGTCCTTCATTTAAGCCGTTAGTCGACTAGCAGTCGTTCTTTTAAGCCGTTAGTCGACTAGCAGTCGTTCTTTTAAGCCATTAGTCGACTAGCTGTCGTTCATTTTAGCCGTTAGTCGACTAGCTGTCGTTCATTTTAGCCGTTAGTCGACTAGCTGTCGTTCATTTAAGCCGTTAGTCGACTAGCTGTCATTCATTTAAGCCGTTAGTCGACTAGCTGTCGTTCATTTTAGCCGTTAGTCGACTAGCTGTCGTTCATTTAAGCCGTTAGTCGACTAGTAGTCCTTCATTTAAGCCGTTAGTGGACTAGCTAGTCGCTTCATTTAAGCCGTTAGTCGACTAGCTGTCGTTCATTTAAGCCGTTAGTGGACTAGTAGTCCTTCATTTAAGCCGTTAGTCGACTAGCAGTCGTTCTTTTAAGCCGTTAGTCGACTAGCAGTCGTTCATTTTAGCCATTAGTCGACTAGCTGTCGTTCATTTTAGCCGTTAGTCGACTAGCTGTCGTTCATTTTAGCCGTTAGTCGACTAGCTGTCGTTCATTTTAGCCGTTAGTCGACTAGCTGTCGTTCATTTTAGCCCTGCTAAATAAAGAGTAAATAAAGTGCTACTCGTAAATCAATAAAGGCTCACGTGTTTATCTGAAAGGTTTTCAGTTGTCACCAGACTAGATAAATAAGTAAATATCTGTGTGTCACCTGACAGACGAAGGCAAACGCTTGGCGTCCAGACCACTTCTGAGAGTGACAGAACTTCTCCACCAGCTCGCTGAGAAAATTCACCAGCAGAGACGAAGACGATGACGACAACTTCCTGATGATCTCACTGACCTGAGACACACACACACAATCGTTATCAGGGCATTTATATGATGCCATTCACACTTAGTGAAGTTTAGGTCCCATTTACAGCTTGCATTAACATTCATATCAATATAGAACCTGGTTAAACCCACGAGGAGGTTACCCCATGTGACTCTACCCTCCCTAGCAACCGGGCCAATTTGGTTGCTAAGGAGACCTGACTGGAGTCACTCAGCACGCCCTGGATTCAAACTCACGTCTCGAGGTGTGCTAGTCAGCGTCAGTACTACCCCCCCCCACCCCCCCGAGCACAATTTATTTATTAATATAATTTCTTTGTGTAAAATAGAGTCATTCTTGTTTAGAACAAGATGAGGGTGAGTAGATAATGACTGTATTTAAATTTCTGGTGAACTATCCCTTTAATTACATGTGTAGTTGTATCTGCAGAACACCTTTGAATGTGGTCTGAATCCGGATTCACACATCACAATGATCCGGTCACAATGCATCTAGGCCACATTTACACCTGACATGTGCTCGAGTGCTGTCTGATAGCATTCCATCAGCCATGTTAATGCATGTGTAAATGGGGTCTTAAACTTCACATGCGGTGTCAGTACCAGTCTGTAGGACGTCCACCGGACAGACGCCACACGGTCTGTGCACAGACAGAAGGCCAGCGGTCGCAGATAATCGTGGACGTCCTGTGCGCTGTACAACTCCAACAACAACACCAGCTGCCTGAAACGCACACGCGGAAACACGCATACACACGGAAACACGCGCACGGAAACACACACTGTGTGAATGTGTTCTGGCTGAATGAGGACAATCGTTGATAAAATTAATGTATGAATTAATGAATGAATGCATGCATGCATGTATGAATTAATGAATGAATGCATGTATGAATGAATTAATGAATGAATGCATGTATGAATGAATGAATTAATGTATGAATGCATGTATGAATGAATGCATGCATGAATGAATGCATGCATGAATGAATGCATGTATGAATGAATGCATGCATGAATGAATGCATGTATGAATGAATGAATGAATGATATGAATGAATGAATGCATGTATGAATGAATTAATGTATGAATTAATGTATGAATGCATGTATGAATGAATGAATGAATGTATGAATGAATTAATGTATGAATGCATGTATGAATGAATGAATGCATGTATGAATGAATTAATGTATGAATTAATGAATGCATGTATGAATTAATTAATGTATGAATGCATGTATGAATGAATGAATGCATGTATGAATTAATGAATGAATGCATGTATGAATGAATTAATGTATGAATGCATGTATGAATTAATGAATGCATGTATGAATGAATTAATGTATGAATGCATGTATGAATTAATGAATGAATGAATGCATGTATGAATGAATTAATGTATGAATGCCTGTATGAATTAATGAATGAGTGAATGCATGTATGAATGAATTAATTAATGTATGAATGCATGTATGAATTAATGAATGAATGAATGTATGAATTAATGAATGAATGAATGCATGTATGAATGAATTAATGTATGAATGCATGTATGAATGAATGAATTAATGTATGAATTAATGAATGCATGTATGCATGAATGACTGTGTGTCAGTCGTACTCGGCGAGCTCCGAGCGGAACCTCCAGTTGCGGCTGTTGTCCGTCACTAGAAACTCCTGCAGCTGGTACAGATATTTACGCCTGGTGTCCTGATGCAACAGCTGCAAGAGGAACAGAGAACAACGTCATCAAACTCCCCCCTCATCTCCCAAACGAGCTGTGACTCCGCCCCCACCTGTGACATCACCTGACTGATTGTGTTTCTTATTTCATGAACATGTAAGGTGATGTGAATGATGACGGTCACACCTTGAGGAAGTCGTAGAGATGCTTGAGAACTCCGATCCGAACCTCATCCAGATCCTTCAGGAAGCCGTTGAAGACGGGCACCAGGTAAGCCGCGGTCAGCTGATCACCCAGAATCAGAGCCAGCTCATGGATGGAGAACGCCAACGTCCTCCTCACCTTCCACTGACGACATGAAGAGCAGATATTAGAGGAGACACACCTCTTATTAAGCTTCAGGAGCATCTCCGGGTTTGCATTTTAACCATTCAACACGTCATCTTTAACTCTGACCTGCATGTCGGAGGCGAGCGTCTCGTACGTGTCTCGCAGGCAGTGCCAGTTCTGCCGTCCTAACGTGAGCGCGACGCCGGGCAGACTGTAGGCGCAGTGTTTGGCGATCTCCATGTCCACGGTCTGAGCGCGAGACGGGTCCGTCATGGACAGGTACTGATCCAGTAATGCTTGAGGAACCACGTCCTGCAGAGAGCGTATATGCACACAGTCAGAGCGGAGCACAATGGGTTAAAGTATCATTCAGACCGCAGACTCACCTGATGTTTGGATTTGTGCTCGTCGTCTTCAGGGTTCACGCTGCTGTCACTCACATCCGAGTCATCATCATCACGGATCCCCTGCAGGGCGGAGTCACGCCTCTGAAACACACACACACACACACACACTTATCGCTTACCGCTAATCGTCATGCAAGAGTTCAGCCAGAGGTGTGTGATGTTCACCTGCGTCTCGTCTCGGAGGAGTTCACGCGTGTGCTGGGAGCAGAAGGGGTTGGATCGGGCCGCTCGAGGCTCCATGAAGGAGTCCAGAACTGAAGCTCTCAGAGCGGCCGTCAGGACGTCCACTTGTGCTGAAACACAAACACATTGTTTCATGCTCGGTTCATATAAATCACAGATTGTTATCGTGTGCGTTACGGACTCATATCTCGTTTGAGATAAAGGAGCGGCTCCCTCCACTCATCTGTACAGCTCAACACTCATAAGTCTCAGAAGGGAAACGCATGTCAAGACGTGTTACTTCAGAACTAAAAGCATGACATGAATGCGGCAGTGCTGACATCACACTTCTTTTTTTCAGCTCAATGTTTTGGCAAGTTCCTGTGCTCGTTTCCTTCCCAACACAAAGCTGCTTTACTCCAGCGGTGACTGTAAGAGTGTGTTGCAGGACTGCAACTGCAGTGTGTAAATACACAGTATTCGGATATACTCATATATTCATGATGTGTTTGTCTGTGATCACACACTGGAAAAATGCCTTTATGTTCCTTGTAAAATGCAGTTACTTAAAATGAGCTAACGTAACACCTTAACATCATTTAAATGTGTAAAACGGAAGGTAACAATCAATTTGCCTCGGCATATCTTTTTTTTCATTGGCTATAACCTGATATGAAGTGCATGTAATGTCGGTGTGGAGCGGAGGGGGGCGGGGCTAGAATGTTGCACGCCCGGTCCCCAATCGGCCCGATGAGGCGCACGAGGGATAAAGGCGGCCAGTGACGACAGTTCAAGAGAGAGAGAGAATTACGGGCATGTCCGTAATGTGTTTATGTTTGTGCTTTTGGTTTAAGTTTTCATTCAATTATCATTTATATTGACAAGCCGGTTCTCGCCTCCTCCTTGCCCATCTTAACAGTTTTACATTGGTTCCGAAAACACGGGAAGGAGGAGGGATGCCCGTCGCAGAGTCCTGGACACTACCGTCCACCCAGGGGAGCGGCGCTACCATCTGCCGAGTGACGGAGTAGCCCGACCGCCCGGACACGGGGAAAGGCCGCCATCCGCGGGGTGAGTGGGGACTGGATTCCCCGACCTCCTGGAGCGATGGAGCCACTGCCAGGGGCGGAGGAGTGCCCTGCCGTCCCCCAGAAATACGGAGGGGTCAAAGTTAGACCGCCGTCTGCGAGGGGAGGAGAGAAGTAACTCCCCGATCGCCTGGAGTGGCAGGTCCGCTACCAGGGGTGGAGGAATGTCCCCAGGTGCCGCCAGAAAAGCAGAGGGGCATCCTGTCCGCTGGGGGTCGGAGATTTGACTCCGGTTCGCCGGAGAGGAGCGGCTGTCATCCGCCGGAGAGTGTGGCGTAGTGTTCGCTCTCTCCTCTCTCTGTCGCACCGTGTTGACCTTTTTCCTCGCCTATTTTTTGTTGTCGTTTTCCCCTCCTGTCTCCTCCCAGGTCGAGTAAGGCAGGGATGACCTGACGGGGCGCAAAGCACGCCCCTCCCCAGGGAAAGGGGGGGGGGGGGATGTAGGTCATGCCGGTGGCACCCCAGCCTGAGGTAATGCCGGGAGGAGTGTGGAGCAGAGGGGGTGGGGCCAGGCTAGAATGTCGGCCGGTGATGACAGTTCGAGAGGGGGTGGGGCCGGGCATGTCCGTCGTGTGTGTTTATGTTTGTGCTTTTGGTTTAAGTTTTCATTCAATTATCATTTATATTGACAAGCCAGTTTTCGCCTCCTCCTTGCCCATCTTAACCCCTTACAGTCGGGTACCCAGAATGCACTGCGTGCAATATAGTGTTTGTTGTCCCGTTGGGTTTTGCATCATATGAGGGCATCTGTCTACTGTCACTGCGGTTTGTGTTGGATGGTAAGGAGCCACATGCCCAGTTGGAAAGCTTTCCTTAAAACTAACTGTCATGATGCCATCCTCCATTGCGGAGACGTACAGCTTTTTACACTTACAAACAAACAAACAAACGCACGGAAATGGAATAAATTAAGTTGCCTCGATGTTGACTGTCACATTTCTATGTAGCAGATGTAACAAAATTAATTTGAGTACAAGGAAAGGAGTGAAAAGGAGCCAGTTGAGGTGGTTTGGGCATCTGGTAAGGATGCCCCCTGGGTACCTCCCTAGGTCTAGACTCCGCTCGCTTTTTTGGGGGTTTTCCACTGTGGTACTTTTTTAGTACCATCTCAGTCGAGGTTCCAAGTGAGCCGAGCTGATACTAAATGTGACGTCAAAATCCTGCTGATCACTGATTGGTCAGAGAATCGTCACGACCGGCGACAAGGGACATCAACTCGCTAGTTTTACAGTTAACAACAGCGATAGCAGTATCATTTGTTCATGCAACATTCGAATTGTAAAAGAAAATGGCTGTGCGCAAAACCACGCCATGGTCAATAAACGAGGTGCAGACGTTCTTCTCGTTAGCGATGAGTGAAACAAAGTCTTCCAGGAAGTGTCTCAGCTGCTGGATGCACTCGGCTACCACCGGACCGACCAACAGTGAAGGGGAAAATTAAATAAACTTAAAAGTGACGACAGAACCATCAAGGAAAAGTGGAAGTGGTTGGACCAAATGGACACTATCTAGACCGGCGAGCTATGGGAGGGAGAGTGCGCTGGACTCGGTCACGGCATTGTTGGAGTCCACGACGGAGGATGGGACGTTTGTTACGTTAACTCTAAACTCCGCTTGAAAGCTTCACTTTATTTATAGCGTTTAAACATTACAAAGCAGATCTATAGTTCAGTATGAGCATTATTCTTTATCAATAATAGTGAGTTTCAATAACGACCTTCTCCTTTATTAAATCTCCTGACTTCAGTGTAAGAATTATAAACACAAAGCAGATCTACGGGATCATTTTCCTACAGTATTTAAATTGCGGAGTGTGACTTTTATCAGAAAAGACCACAATAATCATCATTTTGAGTTTCAATAATGTTCTTTCGTCATTACAAATCGCATTTCACGAGTGGAGTTGTCAACGCCAGCACCGCCCCACACATGACAAGAGGCGTCAACGCTTCGTTCAACACCAGCATCAAGTGCCGCTTCCCGAGACCTCTGTTCTTTTACCTCATTTAAATTCACCAGGAACATCCCAAGACAGTTGCTAAACATATGAGGTTAAGAGAGCAGCTCTGCTCACCTTTGACATCAGGGTCATCGATATGCGGCTCCAGATTCTCGATGAGTTCCACCAGCTGTTTCCTGCCGAGTGCTGGAGCCACGGTCAGACGTGACGGCTGGTTCTCCTCCTCCATCAGCTCCAGTTCCAGGTCGATCTCAGGGATGGGCGTCCTCCAGTACTGGAAAGAGTTGAACATCTCCTGGTCAGGGGTCTTCTGCTCTCCTGCTTCAGAGATGTTCTCCTCAAAACTAAAGATGCTCTCTTGGAGATCCTGAGGGGAGGTTGGCGTCTCGTCTGCTGTGGGGTTTTCAGGAGAGCCCGAGGGCTCTTCTAGTGCTGTGATTGGTGGGTTGTGCTCCTCAACAGGTCCAGATGAAGGCTCTGTCTCTTCAGGAAGGCACTTAGAATCAGGACTATCAGAAGCAGAGCAGCATGACTCGTCGTCCGTCAGAACGTCTGCGGTCTCCTCACCTCCACCCTCCTCACTCACATCAGCTCCACCCTGCTCCTCACAGACTGAGGGATTGTGGGAAATGCAGTCCTGCTGCGGACAGACCGCAGGCATCTCCTGCGAGCTGCTGTGAGAGGACGAGCTGTTCGCAGCATCTGCGTTCGCACTAAACGAGAGATCAAGAAACAAACAAGACCAAACGAGTCATCAGTGAGTGAATATTGATTCTACTAAACGTCTTCATCTGCCTGTCACTTACTCGTCTCACCTATGCGTGCGTGTCACGCTCCAGTCACCCTCGCCGCCTGCTTCTCTGAAGTACTGACCCGCATTACTGTTCAGGCTGGCAAACGTTGAGATGAACTGACCCAAAGACTGAAATGCCGCCTGACGCACCTGATTAACACAATTAAAACATGACCATTTATACACTTCAAAACATTTTCAGTGAGTAACACCTGGAATTTCAGTCTGTTCCACATACTGAATATTATGCATTGGTCATATGGACTACTTGTTTTTTTTTTTGTCCTTTTTGAATGACACATTTCACTAAATAGGGAGCAAGGGAGCATCCCTTATAATGGATGATGCTGGACATTACTTTGTATCTTACTTTTGGCTAATTTGTGATTGGTAAAATGCTTTCTATGACTTCCTGTTGCTGCCGGCATGCTGTACGAGCGTTTGTAGCTTGCTAGCCTGCTTAGCACTGCTTATTCATATTCTTATACATTCATAATTTTATCCTTTGCCATTTTACAATTTGCTCAAACACCTGCTGATTAGGAACCACATCAAACCACATCGATCTCAAACCCTCACTGCTCAAAAACAACCATAAAAACAACCAATTGAGGTAAGTCATGGCATCCGTTCATGTTATTGCTTCCTGCATTAAATGCTTCATGTTTACTATAGCTTCTTCCGTCAGCAGTGAGGGATTCACATGTGATTAACATAAGGAATTTGGCTGACGGAGAAGGTTAATGAGTTAGAGACTCGCATCCGAACGCTAGTAGAGGTCAGTGAGAAAGAGAAGCCGGTAGATACTGTTTTGGATGCGAGTAGTACAGAGAACAACATACACAATTTGGTTCCGGCTGTAGAGCCCCTGCAGCAGGGCATTTGGGTGACGTCTCGCGGCATACTCGCTCAGCAAAGAGACACCACTCTCTTGTTCCTGTTAGGATCACCAATCGATTCTCCCCACTCAGTGATGCACCCACTGAGGATCATGTTGAAAGAGCCCTTATTATGGGTGATTCTATTGTTTGTAATGTGGAAATAGAGACTCCAGCCAACATTGTTAAATGCATTTTGGGTACCAGAGCGTCTGACATCAGATAAAATGTACAAGTGCTGGCTAATTCGAAACGTAGATTTTCAAAAATTTTAATTCATGTCGGCACTAATGATGTACGGCTTCGCCAGTCGGAGAAATAATGTTAAAGAGGTGTGCGAATTTGCAAAAACGATGTCAGACACTGTATTATGCTCTGGTCCCCTCCCTGCTCGTCGTGGTGATGAGGTTTATAGTAGGTTAGTGTAACTGAATGACTGGATGTCTGAGTGGTGTCTGAAGAATAAAATTGGATTTACAGACAATTGGAAGAGTTTTTGGGGTAGACCTGACCTGCTAAATAGAGACGGACTCCATCCCTCAAGGGAAGGTGCTGCTCTGCTTTCTAGTAATTTGGCTCATAGTCTTAATAATGATAGTAATTGACTAACTGGGGCCCAGGTCAGGAAGCAGACAGACTGGCTAATCCAAACATCTGCTAATTTGGCTCATAGTCTTAATAATGATAGTATTTGACTAACTGGGGCCCAGGTCAGGAAGCAGACAAACTGGCTAATCCAAACATCTGCTAATTTGGCTCATAGTCTTAATAATGATAGTATTTGACTAACTGGGGCCAGGTCAGGAAGCAGACAAACTGACTAATCCAAACATCTGCTAATTTGGCTCATAGTCTTAATAATGATAGTATTTGATTAACTGGGGCCCAGGTCAGGAAGCAGACAAACTGGCTAATCCGAACATCTGCTAATTTGGCTCATAGTCTTAAAAATGATAATATTTGTCTAACTGGGGCCCAGGTCAGGAAGCAGACAAACTGGCTAATCCGAACATCTGCTAATTTGGCTCATAGTCTTAATAATGATAGTATTTGACTAACTGGGGCCCAGGTCAGGAAGGATAGAGACTGTGTCTGTTCCCCGAACTACCAAACACAATACGCTCAATAAATAATTTAGATTAATTGTGATTAAGATAATTTTTTTTGTGCTTTCCCCAATGCACAATGTTCCAAAGCAGCTTTATAGAAAACCAGCTGTAATGTCTGTAACATCTCATGAATAATCAACACTCCAGAACACAAAAACTATTTGATGAAAATAAAATCTGACTCTCTATAGTTCGGCATTACTTAAAATTTCACAACTTAGTCCTGCTGCCTTTCCATAAGAAAACTATTTGCTCTAGATTTTTTTTGCATGTTTATTAGGTGCTACTACACACAGCAGTCACGCTCGGGTCTCAGGAGGATAATAAACCCAATTCCACTGTGTGCATACTGATTAAACTGATGACGTGACTCACCCAACGCGAGGGGTCGCTGATCAGACTGATAAACAGAGATGCAAGTTTTGTCCGCCGCACTTCAGGAGATGTCGCTGAGGAAACGGTCATGAAACATTCTGCACAAGCCTTCCGAACGCCCCACACGTTATCCGAACAAAGCTGGAAAAACCGTGGCAGCTGGACAGGAAACAGAGGAAGAGAACAACAATTAAACAATCACTGAGCTGATGACATCATCACCCTGCACGCAATCACATGACAGCGAGTTGTGTCTTTACTCCAGTAAACAGTACGTTTGTGTTCAGAGTGGGTTTATTTTTCAAAGGCAATTTCTGTTTAGACTAAAAAACTAAGGTCACGAATACAAAAAAACAATTGGACATTTACACCATTATTAGCCAGGAAACAAAGACATTTTAATAGTTTTTGGGATATTTCTATTTTTGTTAAAAAAAAAAATATAAGTGTTACTTATAGACTTTAACTCGTCTAAAAATCAACATTATAGTTCCTGAAATGCAATATGCTTGTGATAACTAGCCCCGCTTCCCCTGTATGCAACATACCAGCAGCTCCTCTGTAGCTTCTCCTCCAACAACACTGCAGATATCACCAAAGTTTGCTGCACACACCTGTCAAACACAAACACATCTGAGATCAGCCAATGAGGACGACATCTTTTTAACCAGGAACTAAAAACTAAAGGTTTCCATTCCGGTGTTTGCAGTCTCCTTTCCAAACGATAACCGGTTAGAATGAAATAACAGAACGGTTAATAACGTTCTTTAAAGTGGATGTAATAACAGTTAGTGTTGCCAGATCTAAAGAGAGGATGATTTACCAGCATAGAAATCATAACAAGCAGTTAATTATCATTTAAAGGGGTCATGACATGGTTTTTTTTATTGTATTATTATGTTCCCTTAGGTGCAATTATAGTATTAATATATTTTTTTTTAAGAAAAACTTTTAAAATCTAGTGATTTATGACCTTTTCCCACCCTGTTTCTCATCCTCTGATTCAAACAGTCTGTTTTGGGGGCGTTTTCCATTTAAGACTTCAGTGTTAACGCCCACTGTTATGATTGGCTAACGTCAGTGCCTATGTATCAATTATTGACGCTCCAGCCAGAACAATATGCAAGTAAACTAAGTAAAAACACTGTGATTATTCATAATGAATGAAATTGCGCTTTAAAAAGTAGTTTAAAGTTTAAAATAGATTACTTACAGTTTGCGTCGTCGTTGTTCCCAGAATAGTCGGCACGGACTTATCTTTGAGCAACAGTTTTCTGGCAAAGCCAGCATCATATTGAGATTTGTTCTCAAAACAGTCATCCTTAAAATGTACAGAACAAACGCTTAAGTTAACACTGCCGTGACTGGGACGTCCGCAAAAAATAAACTGCATCCATTTTTCCCTGACGTCTGGATCTTTCGGCAGCTTATTCAGAGGTTTTGTTTGACCACAGCCAGGAACAGCACATCTGTGTGGCATCGTAATTTTCCTGTGCACAAGTAGTCTCTGTCAGAGCTCGCTGTCCATCGACTGAATACTTGTGAGGCGCACGGCGATACTGAAATGAGCGTAGTTGTCTTGCGCTTAAAGCGTAGTTATCTTGTGCTGGAGGCGGTCATATGCAAACGCTGTTACGTCACTTCTAACCGTCACGTCACTTCTAACCATGAATCCAGAACGAGCTGTATTTTGAGCTTGATTAAATAAATGATTCGTTTAGAATGGGGAGGACGTCTTAAAATATTAAACTTGCAGGACGTTTTAATGATACAAAGACCTCTTATATACCAAAAGATCAAGGCAAATTTGGTTTCTCATGTCATGACCCCTTTAATTACAGATCTGCTTCTGAATCATAACCCGATAGCATCAAATCTGTATTAAAGGAGACCAATTATGCCTCTTTTTACTGTATGTAATATGAGTCTCAGGTGTCCCGAGAATGTGTCAGTGAAGTTTCTGCTCATAATACCCCATGGATCATTTATTATATCATGTTATAAACGCCTCTTTTTGGGTGGAATCAAAAACACACTGATTTCATATGTGCATGTCTCTTTAAATGCAAATGAGCTGCTGCTCAGAGGGCTGTGCCTTTACAGCTCGTGCTTCGGTTACTACAGCAACAACAACAACAACAACAGAACACTTATGAGACATTCTTCTCACTGTATCTGCTCCAGGACTGTGTGTACATCACTCAGGGGAGGAGCTATGATAATAGGGCAGAGTCCGTCACCAGTCGTGGCCATGGCCAGCTCTAAAGTAACGAAAACCGTTCTTTTTGACACCGTTTTTGATTAATAGAAATATAAGAAAGAAGAGTGGGTGGACTTATTGTAGGGTGGTTGTGTACACTGTCGACTCACATGTACAAACACCATGTAAAAGTGCATTTTGCATAATAGGTCCCCTTTAAGGGGGACCTTTTATGCCAGCCAGGTCTCCTTAGCAATCAAGTTGGCCCGGTTGCTAGGGAGGGTAGAGTCACATGGGGTAACCTCCTTGTGGTCGCTATAATGTGGTTCTCGCTCTCGGTGGGGCGTGTGGTGAGCGACTCCAGTCAGGTCTCCTTAGCAACCAAATTGGGCCGGTTGCTAGGGAGGGTGGAGTCACATGGGGTAACCTCCTCGTTCTCGGTGGGGCGTGCGGTGAGTTGTGCGTGGATGCCGTGGAGATAAGCCTCCACACGTGCTACGTCTCCATGGTAACGTGCTCAACAAGTCACGTGATAAGTTGTGCGGATTGACGGTCTCAGATGCGGAGGCAACTGAGATTCGTCCTCCGCCACCCGGATTGAGGCGAGTCACTATGCCGCCACCCGGATTGAGGAGTCACTACGCCACCACGAGGACTTGGAGCACATTAGGAATTGGGGAGATAAACCCATTTTTAGTTCCCGTTCATTACTGCTGCACATGAGCCAATCAGAATCACCCACCTTGCGCACATGAAACATTCGGCAGTCGCAGGACATCTCGCAGAATCGCGGCAGGAAGAGTCGCTCTGTGATGTCCTTGCCCACCATCGGTGCCATCTTACAAATAATCTGGAGACAAAAACAAATGCAATCTCTCAAACTCCCACACATCCCGTCAGCCACAGAACACCTTCCAGAACAAAGAACAGACGCTCACCGCCATGGCTTCGGTTTTGACGTCATCATTGCTGTCGGGAGCGGTGAGGTCCACTAACATGGGACACACCAGACTCTCCACGTCTCCTCTGTCGATGAGTTCCTGCTCCAGCAGAACCAGCAGCGCCGCTTGACTCGTCTTACGAACCTTACAGGAGGAAATGGTTATAATCCTTCGCTCATAGATGACCGCAGTGTTATAGAGAGCTCGCACACTCACCAGGTTGTTCTGGTCGGCGAGGTATCTCACGACGATGGGTAAGAGGTACTTTGAGAAAGCGAAAGGAATGGAGGGTCGGTTCTCCTGACAGAATATGGCGATGTGTGGGATTTGTTCCATAAGCTCTGCTCGAACCGTCGGCTCTGCGGGATAAACGTCTTTAAAACTACATCAGAGACACACTGAGATCAAATACCGCATTACATCACAGAGCCGTGTGCTTACATCAGATAAACAACATGACTGGAAACATGTGAGGAATCTCAGTTGCGTCTGAGACAGTCAATCCGTGCATCTTATCACGTGACTTCTTGAGCGGGTTACCGTGGAGACGTAGCGCGTGTGGAGGCTTCACGCTATTCTCTGCGGCATCCACGCACAACTCGCCACACGCCCCACCGAGAGCGAGAACCACATTATAGCGACCACGAGGAGGTTACCCCATGTGACTCTACCCTCCCTAGCAACCGGGACAATTTGGTTGCTAAGGAGACCTGGCTGGAGTCACTCACCACACGCCCCACCGAGAGCGAGAACCACATTATAGCGACCACGAGGTTACCCCCATGTGACTCTACCCTCCCTAGCAACCGGGCCAATTTGGTTGCTAAGGAGACCTGGCTGGAGTCACTCAGCTCGACCTGGATTTGAACTTGCGACTCCAGACAGTAATTCTACTAATCATGACCATGAGGAGGTTACCCCATGTTACTCTACCCTCCCTAGCAACCAGGCCAATTTGGTTGCTAAGGAGACCTGACTGGAGTCACTCAGCTCGACCTGGATTCGAACTTGTGACTCCAGACAGTAATTCCACTAATCATGACCATGAGGAGTTTACCCAATGTGACTCTACCCTACCTAGCAACCAGGCCAATTTAGTTGCTAAGGAGACCTGGCTGGAGTCACTCAGCTCGACCTGGATTTGAACTTGCGACTCCAGACAGTAATTCTACTAATCATGACCATGAGGAGGTTACCCCATGTTACTCTACCCTCCCTAGCAACCAGGCCAATTTGGTTGCTAAGGAGATCTGACTGGAGTCACTCAGCTCGACCTGGATTCGAACTTGTGACTCCAGACAGTAATTCCACTAATCATGACCATGAGGAGTTTACCCAATGTGACTCTACCCTACCTAGCAACCAGGCCAATTTAGTTGCTAAGGAGACCTGGCTGGAGTCACTCAGCTCGACCTGGATTTGAACTTGCGACTCCAGACAGTAATTCTACTAATCATGACCATGAGGAGGTTACCCCATGTTACTCTACCCTCCCTAGCAACCAGGCCAATTTGGTTGCTAAGGAGACCTGACTGGAGTCACTCAGCTCGACCTGGATTCGAACTTGTGACTCCAGACAGTAATTCCACTAATCACGACCACGAGGAGGTTACCACATGTTTGACTACCCTCCCTAGCAACCAAATTGGCCCGGTTGCTAGGTAGGGTAGTCAAACATGGGGTAACCTCCTCGTGGTCGCTATAATGTCGCTCTCGGTGGGGCGCGTGGAAGACGTGGAGAACAGCGTGAAGCTTCCACATGCTGTCTATGGGGCTTCCCCTACAGCATGTACACAACATTATATATACATATAAACATATATAAAGTTGTACCCAAGTCATCAGCGAGTCGGTTTATCCTCTCCAGCAGGGACACACACTCTCTCTCGTCATCACTGACCGCTCGCAGTGTGTCCAGAAGACTGCGCGCCACCATCTGCCTGAAACACACATGAACAATAGGATGAGCACACGTCTGACAGCCTGCGTGTGCCTCATATGTGTGCATAGGTTAGTAGTGTGATACAGTTACAGTGTCCATGGCAACTAAAGGTCTTGACCCCAGAGCCTCCATCACTAAATCATCACATCCAGCAGCAGGGAGATACTCATTGAAGAGGTCGAGAGGCATCAGTGACAATATTTTATTTTTAACAAAATAGGACCGTATGACCTCAATGCAGTCCATGTTTAATTTTAGCGAGTGGCATCAGTTATAATCCCATAAATAGTTACTTTGCATTTTAATAGTTTGTAAAATAAATGCCTTAAATATAGGGATGTGTACGACTCGTGCACCAACTCGTCGACTATTAAAAAAAACATGGGGTAACCTAATCATGGTCACTATAATGTGGTTCTCGACTCTCGGTGGGGCGTGTGGTGAGTGACTACAGTCAGGTCTCCTTAGCAACCAAATTGGACCGGTTGCTAGGGAGGGTAGAGTCACATGGGGTAACCTCCTCGTGGTCGCTATAATGTGGTTCTCGCTCTCGGTGGGGCGTGTGGCGAGTTGTGCGTGGATGCTGCGGAGAATAGCGTGAAGCCTCCACAAGTGCTACGTCTCCATGGTAACGCGCTCAATAAGTCACATGATAAGATGCGTGGATTGATGGTCTCAGACGCGGAGGCAACTGAGATTCGTCCTCCGCCACCTGGATTGAGGCAAGTCACTACGCCACTACGAGGACTTGGAGCGCATTGGGAATTGGGCGTTCCACATTGGGGAGAAAAAGAGGAGAAATTCCCCCAAAAAGTTTTGGTGGTTTGGGGTACTGGATTACAAAATTGCTTGATAATGCCCATCACTAGACTTATAAACAAGGAGTCAAAAAAGATGTTAGTGTCACATCTGACATTAGTTCTGGATCATTCGTCACACTGGAAATGTAACGTCGAGCACATTGCATTGTGGGATATTGTGTGCAGTGTGCTCTGGCTGTATACTGCACACATTATGGCAAATGTAGAAGATCCTCCGGGCAATGCGAACGCACAGAAACATTAGTATGTATGTACAACAGCCATATTTCAGTGTGAGAGTTTCAAACGAGGTGACACGTTTACCTGTTAAAGACGTTCTCGCTACTGATGTATTTATCAAGTCGCCCCAGAGGAGTCAACATCTCATCCTGAGACACAAAGTCCAGCGCTGAAGGTATAATGATGCTGTCGGAGCCGTATCCATCCACACCAACTAACAGAGACATCAAGAGCATCACAACAATCCTCATCCGATCAGCTGATGTAATGTGTGTGTGTGTGTTCTCTCTGATGTATAAAGATCTCACACATCATACAATTATTAAAACTGTTTCATAACAGAGGAAATGAACATTTAGTTTGTTTTGATGATGTCAGGGCAGTTCTGTATATATTTATATATCTCAGAATATACATTCATGACATTGACCACAGTATGAACATGCCATTCAGCGCCATCTGATACCACCACTGTACCATAGCACGCACACACACACACACACACACACACACACACACTGATAACACCACTGTACCATAGCACGCACACACACACACACACACACACTGATAACACCACTGTACCATAGCACGCACACACACACACACACACACACACTGATACCACCACTGTATCATAGCACGCACACACACACACACCCACACAACACACTGATACCACCACTGTACCATAGCACGCACACACACACACTGATAACACCACTGTACCATAGCACGCACACACACGCACACACACACACACACACACACACTGATAACACCACTGTACCATAGCACGCACACACACACACACACTGATACCACCACTGTACCATAGCACGCACACACACACACACCCACACAACACACTGATACCACCACTGTACCATAGCACGCACACACACACACACACACACTGATAACACCACTGTACCATACGCACACACACACACACACACACACACTGATACCACCACTGTACCATAGCACGCACACACACACACACACACACTGATAACACCACTGTACCATAGCACACACACACACACACACACACTGATAACACCACTGTACCATAGCACGCACACACACACACACACACACTGATACCACCACTGTACCATAGCACGCACACACACACACACACACACAACACACTGATACCACCACTGTACCATAGCACGCACACACACACACTGATAACACCACTGTACCATAGCACGCACACACACACACACACGCACACACACACACTGATAACACCACTGTACCATAGCACGCACACACACACACACACACTGATAACACCACTGTACCATAGCACGCACACACACACACTGATACCACCACTGTACCATACCACACACACACACACACACTGATAACACCACTGTACCATAGCACGCACACACACACACACCCACACAACACACTGATACCACCACTGTACCATAGCACGCACACACACACACACACACTGATACCACCACTGTACCATAGCACGCACACACACACACACCCACACAACACACTGATACCACCACTGTACCATAGCACGCACACACACACACACACTGATACCACCACTGTACCATAGCACGCACACACACACACACACTGATACCACCACTGTACCATAGCACGCACACACACACACACTGATACCACCACTGTACCATACCACGCACACACACACACACTGATACCACCACTGTACCATACCACACACACACACACACACACACTGATACCACCACTGTACCATAGTACACACACACACACACACACACACACTGATACCACCACTGTACCATACCACACACACACACACACACACACACACACTGATACCACCACTGTACCATAGCACGCACACACACACACACACACACACACTGATACCACCACTGTACCATAGTACACACACACACACTGATACCACCACTGTACCATAGCACGCACACACACACACACACTGATACCACCACTGTACCATAGCACACACACACACTGATACCACCACTGTACCATAGCACGCACACACACACACACACTGATACCACCACTGTACCATAGCACGCACACACACACACTGATACCACCACTGTATCATAGCACGCACACACACACACACACACACACTGATACCACCACTGTACCATAGCACACACACGCACACACACACTGATACCACCACTGTACCATAGCACACACACACACTGATACCACCACTGTACCATAGCACGCACACACACACACACACACACACTGATACCACCACTGTACCATAGTGTACACACACACACACACACACACACACACACACACTGATACCACCACTGTACCATAGTACACACACACACACACACACACACACACTGATACCACCACTGTACCATAGCACGCACGCACACACACACACACACACACACAGATACCACCACTGTACCATAGCACGCACACACACACACACACTGATACCACCACTGTACCATAGCACGCACACACACACACACACTGATACCACCACTGTACCATACCACACACACACACACACACACACACACACTGATACCACCACTGTACCATAGCACGCACACACACACACACACTGATACCACCACTGTACCATAGCACGCACACACACACACACACTGATACCACCACTGTATCATAGCACACACACACACACACACACTGATACCACCACTGTACCATAGCACACACACACTGATACCACCACTGTATCATAGCACGCACACACACACACACACACACTGATACCACCACTGTACCATAGCACACACACGCACACACACACTGATACCACCACTGTACCATAGCACACACACACACTGATACCACCACTGTACCATAGCACGCACACACACACACACACACACACACACTGATACCACCACTGTACCATAGTACACACACACACACACACACACACTGATACCACCACTGTACCATAGCACGCACACACACACACACACACTGATACCACCACTGTACCATAGCACGCACACACACACACACACACACACACACACACACTGATACCACCACTGTACCATAGTACACACACACACACACACACACACACGCACACACACACACACTGATACCACCACTGTACCATAGCACGCACACACACACACACACACTGATACCACCACTGTACCATAGCACACACACACACACACTGATACCACCACTGTACCATAGCACGCACACACACACTGATACCACCACTGTACCATAGCACACACACACACACACACACACACACACACACACACACACTGATACCACCACTGTACCATAGCACGCACACACACACACACACACACACACTGATACCACCACTGTACCATAGCACACACACACACACACACACACTGATACCACCACTGTACCATAGCACACACACACACACTGATACCACCACTGTATCATAGCACGCACACACACACACACACTGATACCACCACTGTATCATAGCACGCACACACACACACACACTGATACCACCACTGTACCATAGCACGCACACACACACACACACACACTGATACCACCACTGTACCATAGCACGCACACACACACACACACACACACTGATACCACCACTGTACCATAGCACGCACACACACACACACACTGATACCACCACTGTACCATAGCACGCACACACACACACACACTGATACCACCACTGTATCATAGCACGCACACACACACACACACACTGATACCACCACTGTACCATAGCACGCACACACACACACACTGATACCACCACTGTACCATAGCGCACACACACACACACACACACACTGATACCACCACTGTACCATAGTACACACACACACACACACACACACACACACACACTGATACCACCACTGTACCATAGTACACACACACACACACACACACACACTGATACCACCACTGTACCATAGCACGCACACACACACACACACACTGATACCACCACTGTACCATAGCACACACACGCACACACACACACACACACTGATAACACCACTGTACCATAGCACACACACGCACACACACACACACTGATAACACCACTGTACCATAGCACACACACACACACACACACACACTGATACCACCACTGTACCATAGCACACACACGCACACACACACACACACACTGATAACACCACTGTACCATAGTACACACACACACACACACACACACACACACTGATACCACCACTGTACCATAGCGCACACACACACACACACTGATACCACCACTGTACCATAGTACACACACACACACACACTGATACCACCACTGTACCATAGTACACACACACACACACACACACACACACACACCACAACACTCCACAGAGACAAACACACATACACACAGAGACACACACCACAGAGACACACCACAGAGACACACACACAGACAGACAGATACACACACCACACACACACACACACACACACACACACACACACACACACACACACACACACACACACACACACACACACACTCACTCACTCACTCACGAAACTCACATCCGTCCGTGTCCTCTTGTGAGTCCTGCAGCAGAGACAGATCTGCGAAAAAACACACAACACAACCAAAATATATGTGAGGCTGTGTATTAATGTGTGTGCGAGTGTTATTTTTAAGTGTTTGCGTGTTAGTTTAAAGTGAGTGAGTGTGTGTGTGTGTTTTGTTTGTACACACCCGCCATGTTTCGCTGATCTACATTTAAGCCGCTGCTGTGCTGATGACCAACAACCGCCGCAACACAAACTACACAAAACTAGACAAAACATACAAACACGCGCCGCTGAATGTGAGCTCGAGCACCGCCGCCGCGCCCGCGCAAATATCCTTTATTACGCAGACACGTCGCTTCGGGAACGTGCACGCAAGGTGCGGGGGCGCGCATGCGCGGTGTCTAACGTCAGAAAAACGATTATTTTTTTTATTTATTGGTCGCATTTAGGCTCAAATTTTCCCACCGACGTACAAAAAAAGCGAAAGCGTTTCTTGATTATAAAATACGACAAAATTAATAAGTAAATAAATGAAAACAGGACTGTTATTTCCCCCGTTGTTACAAATAAATAAACAAATAAATAAAAAAGACTGCTGTTGTGATATCAAGGTACTACGGAAGCCCTGAACCGCATCGTGGAAAAAAGAAACGGTGAAAAATTCAAAAATGTTTTTTTTTCTCTTTAAATATTTTTTTTCTCTCTTCAAAAAAATTAACGCGGTACCATTTTAATATAACATATTTAATTTAACATATCCAAACATATGAGAAAAAATTTTCAAGAGAGAGAAAAAATATATTTCTCACTTCAAAACCGTTTAGCACCGTTTTTTTTTCAACTTGCGGCTTCCGTAAGGTACAGTGATGGTACTAATCAATGTCCTAAAACATGTTTGTTTATTTAATTATTATTTTACCTCAGGGCACATTTTGTTTGAGGTTTTCATGAAGACTAAACAATGAATAGAAACTATTTAATTAATCAAGAAACAACTTGTTTGCATTTTTTACGAGTGTAGGTGTTTTCATCTTTGACATTTTTAAAGAGTAATTTTGTTTTATGAATAATACAATTGTATTTGACTTAATACAATATGTTTTATGATGTTTTTATTTGTTTTATTCAAGTTTCTGCTCTATATTTGAGACTTTTTAAAAGTCTTTATGGCTAAAATACGAAAACTCTTGGACAAACGTTAAATAGACTGTGATGATTATACACATTTGTCACTCCTAGACCAGTTTAACCAGATTTAGTGCTTGTGTAGTTTTATTTGTGGTCTAGAATGACGTGTAACCCGACGCTTTATTACTCAGTGCGCATGCGTGGATTATTCAGCCCCGTGTACAGCTGCACAAGTGATTCTGATGAGCTCATTCGTTCTCATTTCTGTGGCTTTTCATTTTTAAAGATATTCAAAAGCGATCAAATGAGATCAAACAGATGTTTTGTCTCCTGGTCCCCTCAGTGACGTGCAATCACCGTGCGCACCGCAGTCCTGCCGCTCGTGCGCGCGCTGCGCAGGTGTGTGACCGTGAGTGCGCGTGCGCGTCGTGGCCGGGGCTCTTGAGTAGCACGCGAGTGTGTCCCGTTTTACGGCTGTCATGTCCAAACTTGAGCAGATTCTGATCCTCGACCCGTCGAGCGACCTCCGTTTCAGAGGTAAGCGCGTCTGACGCCCGCGCTTGATGCGCGTCAATCATAAAGATCCATCGGAAACATTCAGCCGCTTTAGTTTAGCCTGCGAGCGGAGGGCCCCCGGGTCCAGGCTGCACCAGCTTCCGCATGCCTGCATCACTCCCGCGTCTGCAGTTTAACGCGAGGCCCGGGGATGTGTAGGCCTCTGGGGTAAACGAGCACTAGTTTGTTTACTGGTGGTTTACTATCCGTTTGTTCTTCTGGACGTGTTTTAATCTGTAAATGAGAGCAGTTGGTTCATTCATTAGGGTGTCTAGTATTTTAGCTGTCATAGTTAGCACCAGAGCTAAAGCTAGTGTCTTAATAACAGATTATGTGGATCCTGAACATTGATCAATCTGATCAATCTGTCGTTTAACGCCTAGATTATTGATACTGACAGGGAAAGGAGGGTCAAACGTGTTGTTGAAAACTGATATTCAATTGGGCTTTGAACACACCCTTCTCTTGCAGATGATCAATACTGTACTCTGTGATCAATACTTATGGGGGGGGGCTAATATTTATTTTAAATATTTATTTAAAAATGTGCTTTGAAGGATCATTCAATCTTGATTTGCTGTTGACAGTCAATACTGGATTTAATACTTCGGTTTTCTGTCTTGGTGTATGAAGGGTTTGTTCATTCCCAGATGCATTGATCACTTATTGATCATATATCAGATATCCTCTCTATCAGACTCTTTCCATTGGAATGAGGTGTGTGTGAATCCAGTAGGGCTTCATTCTGTGCCTTAAGGAAAGAGGCTTTGGCATTTTTGGCATTATTAATGAATGACATGTCTGTATTTACACCAGTAATGAACCAACCTGTCTGACGGCATCTACCTGTGAGCCGTTCACAGAGACAGTTTCTGGAAACTGACAAATAACATGTTGTCCATGGACCGTTTCAATCAACATTACGATTTTATATGCAGCGATGTATCAGCCAGCAATATATATTGGCCAAATTAATACCATAGGCATAAAATGTGAAAAGCTGAAAATGTATATAATTTTGTAAATGTATAGTATCACGTTTACTGTGCCATTTAAAGAATTGGGTTAGGGTTAGGCTAATAAACCTAAACCTGATATATATATATAGGGTAGAGGTGGAGTGATTGTGGATTTTACCGATAACCGTTAGTTCTTTAGTCCACAAGAGGGCGCAATAAATACATAAAGCATTCAGCAGCCATATATTATTGCAAAGAACATTCCTGACTGTTAAAGAAGAGCAACGCAACAGGCCAGGGGCCGTTCAATCAGACGAAACACAACAGGCCAGGGGCCGTTCAATCGGACGAAGCGCAACAGGCCAGGGGCCGTTCAATCGGACGAAGCGCAACAGGCCAGGGGCGTTCAATCGACGAAGCGCAACAGGCCAGGGGCCGTTCAATCGGACGAAGCGCAACAGGCCAGGGGCCGTTCAATCGGACGAAGCGCAACAGGCCAGGGGCCGTTCAATCGGACGAAGCGCAACAGGCCAGGGGCCGTTCAATCGGACGAAGCGCAACAGGCCAGGGGCCGTTCAATCAGATGAAACGCAACAGGTCAGGGGCTGTTCAACTATCACCTGGAGTTGTGAGTTTGCATTGGGAATTGGGCGTTTCAGATAATTACAGAAAGTATAGTATGCATATAGTAGTGTGTTGTCTTCCTGAGCATCAATCAATGTTTTTGCCATGTGTAATAGTGTGTATGAGTCCCTCAAGTGTCAAAAGCTGGCTCTCATAGATGTATATGAGGGGTATATATACCAGATGGCCCAGACACAGAGACTGGGTTATTTGTTGCGTTGCACTCCCATTGCGGCAACATTTTCTTTTTACAACATATTTTTTGGTCCGTTGTGTGCTGCAAAGGCAAATCTGACGTGTTTATATTAGTCTAAAGTCTAAAATATACTGTGTACAATTTATTTCAAATGAGAATAACACTTTGTGTTTTACATTCAAATATTAAAGCAATTCAGGAACATCTCAGGTTGATTTGATGCCCCACACAAAATAAGTATTTCATGACATCACTTTGTACAGGCCCCGCCCACGACTGCCGACGGACATGTTTGTTTGTGTGTTGTTTGGTTATAGTGCATAGCGAACGTTGTAACCATGTGTGTGTGTGTGTGTGTGTGTGTGTGTGTGTGTGTGTGTGTGTGTGTGTGTGTGTGTGTGTTGCTCATCCATCGTTGCAAAACTGCTGGAAAAACTCTATAACAAACAAATAAATAAATGTATCCAATAATCATTCGGACACTTCCTGTTTCGTTCTCTTGAGTCTCTCCCTCATCAGTGTCTGACTCCGGTTCACACATATCAGCTGAACACTATTTACTGTCAGTCATATTGATTATGATGTCTAGTGATCACAAGCAGAGGTGTCAAAACTCCGCCCTATTCTGGATACGGGGGCGGGGAACACCAGCTCATTTGCATTTAAAGACACACACACAAACAGCTCGTTTATAATCCCACACAAAAATGGGCATTTCAACATGGAATAATAACTGATCTGTGGGGTGTTTTGAGCTGAAACTTCACAGACACATTCTGGGGACACCAAAGATTTAAATGACCTCTTGTGAAAGGGGCAGAATAGATCTCCTTTAAAACTGATGTAAATGTATAAGAGAAGGTGTTGTGATGTTTTATGCGATTCTTTAATCAGTCGTTTTGTTTACCGTCGATGTGCAGGACCTTTCACAGATGTGGTGACCACCAACCTGATGTTGAGTAACCCGTCTGACAAAAGAGTATGTTTCAAAGTGAAGACCACAGCTCCTCGCCGTTACTGCGTGCGGCCCAACAGCGGCGTCATCGATCCCGGCAGTTCGGTCACCATCTCAGGTGAGGAATCATCCAGAAGCGTCATGAGGCCAACTGTGAACAGATGAGTGATTCAGTCATTAATCAGTGTGTGTGTGTGTCTCCTCCAGTAATGCTGCAGCCGTTCGATTACGACCCAAATGAGAAGAGCAAACACAAGTTCATGGTGCAGACAATTTTTGTGCCGCCAAGCGCCACAGACGTGGAAGCGATGGTGAGTACTGCTGCTGTCCCAGCATACACAGGAGAAAAAGCCGTCTCATTCATGCTGGCTAGTCACGAACACTAGGTGGCAGCAAAAGCTCATACATGTACATTACAGTAGATATGTGCATAACTGCACCTTAATATCAGTTTAATCCATGTTTCACTACTCCCTGCAGTGTGCTTTGGCTGTAGACTGTATTTTGGGCAAATGTAGTGCATAGTATGCATACTATATAATGCAGAAGTAATATGGGTTGCAGTAATATGGTAGTGCACTATTCCAAACATTGGCAATATCAAAACAGGAAATGGTACCGTATGCACAGATTTGATCAAAAATGTGCATTTTTTCCAATCTGAAGGGAACAAAAACTCATTTAGTCAAGCTCTGAAGTCCATTATTTTGTATTTATTTATTTATTTATTTCTCCCCAATGTGTAACGGCCAATTCCCAATGCGCTCGGAGTCCTCGTGGTGGCGTAGTGACTCGCCTCAATCCGGGTGATGGAGGATGACTCTCAGTTGCCTCCGCGTCTGAGACCGTCAATCCGTGCATCTTATCACGTGACTTGTTGAGCGCGTTACCGTGGAGACGTAGCGCGTGTGGAGGCTTCACGCTATTCTCAGCGGCATCCACACACAACTCGCCACACGCCCCACCGAGAGTGAGAACCACATTATAGTGACCACGAGGAGGTTACCCCATGTGACTCTACTCTCCCTAGCAACCAGGCCAGTTTGGTTACCCCATGTGACTCTACCCTCCCTAGCAACCGGGCCAATTTGGTTGCTAAGGAGACCTGGCTGGAGTCACTCACCACACGCCCCACCGAGAGCGAGAACCACATTATAGTGACCACGAGGAGGTTACCCCATGTGACTTTACCCTCCCTAGCAACCGGGCCAATTTGGTTGCTATGGAGACCTGGCTGGGGTCACTCGGCACACCCTGGGATTCAAACTCGCGGCTCCAGGTGTGATAGTCAACAGCGACAGACAAAAACGGTGCACCAAACGGTTAAGGATCACTCCCGACTGTCAAGTTGATCTGATCTCAAACTAGCGTTGGAACGTGTTTCAGGACAGATGTAAACATTTATTACATGTACATTTATCCAAAGCGACTTACAGTGCACTTATTACAGGGACAATCCCCCCGGAGCAACCTGGAGTTAAGTGTCTTACTCAAGGACACAATGGTGGTGACTGTGGGGATCGAACCAGCGACCTTCTGAGTACCAATGTATTATACAGAGCACTTATTACAGGGACAATCCCCCCGGAGCAACCTGGAGTTAAGTGTCTTACTCAAGGACACAATGGTGGTGACTGTGGGGATCGAACCAGCGACCTTCTGAGTACCAATGTATTATACAGAGCACTTATTACAGGGACAATCCCCCCGGAGCAACCTGGAGTTAAGTGTCTTACTCAAGGACACAATGGTGGTGACTGTGGGGATCAAACCAGCAACCTTCTGAGTACCAATGTATTATACAGTGCACTTATTACAGGGACAATCCCCCCGGAGCAACCTGGAGTTAAGTGTCTTACTCAAGGACACAATGGTGGTGACTGTGGGGATCGAACCAGCGACCTTCTGAGTACCAGTGTATTATACAGTGCACTTATTACAGGGACAATCCCCCCGGAGCAACCTGGAGTTAAGTGTCTTACTCAAGGACACAATGGTGGTGACTGTGGGGATCGAACCAGCGACCTTCTGAGTACCAGTTATGTGCTTTAGCCCACTACACCACCACCACACCATGGATGTTCGGGAGCGCTACCGTTGATTTGGCTGCTTCTCTGTTCTGAGTCTCAAAAGAAATGGGCCGAGCACTTTTGGGTGTTTTTGGGTGTGGCGTGCTCCACTTTGAGAGCTTGTTTGCCATCTTCATGGTCCAGTGCCGTGACCACATGCCGTTTGCTGGTCACCGTATGACTTCATATGAATCGTGTGTTTCAGCACTGACATTGAGGCTACAAGAGTCCAAAATCAATCCCAATAATAACAGAACAATTAAGGTTTGGTGCATAATGTGGGAGTTTAACCATAAACAAGCCTGAAATACATGGGGACTCTTATTTTGAAATGAGAGATTTGCCATCTTTACAATGACCTATATTTAATAAATTAAGTTTTTAATAGGCTACTGTATATATTCACCAGATGCAGTATAGAATAATACTATTCTAACTCATATATATATATATATCCAAAAGCAGCGATTAATCGGTGAAGCCGTTCTATATCGCTCTTCCTCTAGTGTGATCCTGTTCAGCCATTAAATGAAAGATGTGTGATTTCTCTTTTCCAGTGGAAAGACGCCAAACCAGACGACCTGATGGACTCGAAACTGCGCTGTTTGTTTGAAATGCCTGCAGACAACGACAAGATGGTGAGTGTGTGTCGTCACTGGATAATCGTCACGAGGGGGCGTGGCCTTGGACAGCCTCTGTGCGTGGTCTGTTGAGTCTCAGTCTCCTTGGAAGACGACACGTCTTTAATGATGCATTGCACAACTTGTAGACACATTCTTGTTCGTCCGGAGAGAGACTAAATTAAACAGGCGCTTTCTCAATGTCTCCGTCTCTTCCTGTGACGTCACTGTATTGGTTTAGTTGAGGTGGGGTGAGCACATACTCCGTGTTATAGCCTATTTCACCTGGATCCGTGGAGGTGAGTTTGTCTCAGTCACGTCTCTCTCTGTCTCTCATCAGAATGAGCTGGAGTCATCCAAAGCTGCGACGGTTCTGAGCTCGTCTAAGGCCGATGGCACGTCAGGAGCGATGGACGACGCCGAGATGAGGAAAGTCCTGGAGGAATGCAAGAGACTGCAGACAGAAGTGGGCAAACTGCAGGATGTAAACCGCCAACTCAAGGTACACGGCTGAACGTCACGCTCTTTTAATTCTGAGCTACTGTACACGGTCGTCTTGTCTTTACCGGCATGTTCTTCTTCATCAGGATGAAGGGTTGAGGATGAGGAAGGCCAATCAGTTCGACAGCTCCGTCTCTAAGTCTTCAGCGATGCTGAGCAAAGAGCCCGCCTCCAGATCCCTCCCGTCGCTGCTGGTCATCCTCGCTGCCATCTTCATCGGGTTCTTCCTAGGGAAGTTTGTCTTGTAAAGGTTCACCGATCGCGTTTCCCGGTCCTGAAGAGCAAAGCGTGCGTTCTTGTCGATAACCGTTGCACAAGTGCTGTCGTGCGCTAAAGCAGCGGAAATAAACGTGTCTGTGTACGGGATCATTCACACGGGCCTTGCTATTCACACACGGTTAACGCACGCACACACACACACACACACAGACACGCAGACAGACAGACACACACTCACACACACACACACTCACTCACTCACTGACACACACGCAGACAGACAGACACACACTCACTGACACACACTTACAGACAGACACACACACAGACAGACAGACACACACTCACTGACACACACTTACAGACAGACACACACACAGACAGACGCACACACTCACTGACACACACACTTACAGATACACACGCAGACAGACAGACAGACACACGCACACACTTACACATACGCAGACAGACACACACTTACACACACACGCAGACAGACACACACTTACACACACACGCAGACAGACACACACTTACACGTGCGCACAGACAGACACACATGCAGACAGACACATTAAACACACAGACACACTTACACAGACAGACACACACAGACAGACAGACAGACACATTAAACACCCACACGCAGACAGACACACTTACACACTTACATCCACAGAAACGCGAGTCGTTCGGTTCTCCCTATTTTTCGCTTTCTGTGGTTCCGGGTGGGTTTTTCTGGGGTCGGGAAGAACAAACATCACTAGCAGCTCAGAGAAGGCACGAGTCCTTCGTGGGAATTGAAACTAAAAACAAATGTAAGAATGAATAAAAGGACACGTTTTCTCTCTCTCTGTGGTTTTATTAAGAGTTTAATGAATGTTTTAAATGTCATGTACATGTTGTTTTCATTCTTTGGAGATATAATAAACAAACCAATAGTCTTGCTGATGGTGACATTAAACACTGAATTCCACATTTCCGTTCTTGAATGTGACGACGGGGAAACAGTCTGCCTCCTGTATCTCGTGTGTCTTTCCTCAAACCCACCGACACAAACGCCAGTTCAATCAGTTTCCTTTATGCAAATGATATATTAGAGGCAACTTGACTGAAGCCAATCACCATTTACAGTCCCGTGATATTCAACATTGCTGAAATAAAGTCTTTAACACTCTTGATTGAGTCAGCGGTGTGTTACTGTGTGAAAGCGTGTAAACACTGATCTAAATGATTGTCAGGGTGTTCAGTTCTTTAACGGTTCTGGATCTTGTGCATTTATAACACTGTGTCTGGGTGCCGCTAGAATGATTCGGATTGCTGCTGGACTACCAAAATGAGCAACGACAAACAGTTTAACCCTCTTATTGTCATGGGGTCATTTTTGACTCGGGACAGGTGTGAATATGGTACAAATACAGTCAAACCATCAAACCCTTTCCATACAAGGATTTTTGGTGGGAAAAGTTTAGCGCTAAAATGTCACAAATGTCGACGTCATATTTTTCCGTTTAACTCAAGCACATAAACGCTGTCGATACATCAAATGTCGTGAAAAACTGGTTTGGAAACAGTTTTTATCGATAAAATTGGCATTAATGCAAAAATGTCATATATTTTTTGGATTGATCTTTACGGGATATAGATCCGATCTGTGACACTTCCAGGAGTGCAACACAAATCTCTCGTATCATGCTCCGGTTATCAACATGTACAAGGAGAACAAATGAATGAACACTGTTTGTGATTTAATTTAATCGCTGTAGACATCCATTTATTTATTAAAGTTGCTTTTCACACCATTCAAAATAATAGTTGACAGTCATAACTAGATAGGTACATTTCCTGAAGAAAATGTGAGTGGTGTTTGCCATGGCAAAACTCGTCAAATAGCATTTTCTAACTTGTTGCTAAGCACTAAAATAATGGTCATAGAATGTTTCTAGCATGTGTTTTTAATGATGAGCATTTAGATGTTATGTTTGTGTTAGCATGATGCTAGCATGTTTTAGCACTTTGCTAGGTGATGCTAACATGTATTAGCATGTTGCGAGCACGTTTTAACATGTTTTAGCATTTTGGTATGCAATGCTAACATGTTTAGCATGATGCTAACATGTTTTAGCATGTTTCAGCACTTCGCTAGGCGATGCTAACATGTGTTAGCATGATTCTAGTACGTTTTTAGCATGTTTTAACTCTTCGCTAGTCGATGCTAGCATGTATTAGCATGATGCTAGCACATTTTTAGCATGTTTTAACACTTTGCTAGGCGATGCTAGCATGTGTTTTCATGATGCTAGAACATTTTTAACATGTTTTAACACTTCGCTAGGTGATGTTAGCATGTGTTATCAAGTTGCTAGCATGTTCATGACAGAGTTTGCCTCAAACGTTAGCCCGTGTTACCATGACAACAGAATTGAAATCTCATTTATTGTACGTGATTATGGATTGATCTTTATGGCATATAGATCCGATCTGTGACACTTCCAGGAGTGCAACACTAATATCTCGTATCATATCTCGACATTTTCAATTTGTTGATAACAAAATAGTGCAAAAGATGGATGGAAACTAGGCTATTGTGACCATCAAAACAAACCAAATATTTGTTGTTGTTTATAATTCTTTAAGATAAATAACAGTTTAAAACAATTGTTTTCTTCCATTGTCTCTGCTCAGTTTTGACCTGTGTGGTAAGAACCCGTTGTGCCCTTGTGACTTTGTGACCCATCCTGTTCTCTAGCGCCCCCCACTTGCCTGCTCCACTGGCTCCTGCATTCTCCACACATATTTCTAACTTTCCTCCCAGACGTGGCTTGTGCACTCATGCACATGTCAACAGAGTATTTATTTATTTGAACGGGTGATATGTTCGTAAATAAGTCTACTAACATTATTTGATAGGGTATAATGGGGCTCCCAATGGTGACTTATTGAATATAATATTCAAGTATGTCAATATTCAAACATTCTAATTGAGTATTTTTGCATTTTCAGTCGTTTTTAATACAGGTCAAAAATTACCCAATGGACAACTGTCATAACTCAGAGTAGTTACTAACGGTATTAACATACTCTAACCTCGAGCCATCGCTTCAGGCGCTGTGAAAAGACCCTCATCTTGACTGTAAAGTTTCAGCACTATGGAGCTCCCTTTTTCCCCCAATTTGGAACGCCCAATTCGCTCTAAGTCCTCGTGGTGGCGTAGTGACTCGCCTCAATCCGGGTGGCGGAACATGAATCTCAGTTCTGAGACCGTCAATCCGCGCATCTTATCACGTGACTTGAGTGTGTTACCATGGAGACGTAGCGCATGTGGACGCTATTCTCCGCGGCATCCACGCACAACTCACCACACGCCCCACCGAGAGAGAGAACCCCACATTATAGTGACCACGAGGAGGTTACCCCATGTGACTTTACCCTCCCTAGCAACCGGGCCAATTTGGTTGCTAAGGAGACCTGGCTGGAGTCACTCAGCACATCCTGGATTCGAACTTGTGACTTCAGACAGTAATTCCACTAATCACGACCACGAGGAGGTTACCCCATGTGACTCTACCCTCCCTAGCAACCGGGCCAATTTGGTTGCTAAGGAGACCTGGCTGGAGTCACTCACCACACGCCCCACCGAGAGCGAGAACCACATTATAGCGACCATGAGGAGGTTACCCCATGTGACTCTACCCTCCCTAGCAACCGGGCCAATTTGGTTGCTAAGGCGACCTGACTGGAGTCACTCAGCACGTTTTTTCTTTTTTTGTTTGTTGTTTTGGTAATTTCTTACCAATTTAATATCTAAAATATTCCGGGAAGAACAAATGCCAAATTGTTCACCCTCCTGATATTTTAAATAATTTCATTGTTTGATTACGCTGGCAGTAAATGTCAAAATGTTTCCAAACATTGTCCACTGTTATTTAAAATTGCTAAAAGATTTGTTAATCGAACCATAAAGACACTTAAGAGCTGGTACGAGGTTTCTTTCAGGTCCTCCTCAGAAGTCCTGCAATTTACAGGCTGTTTAAAGCATCCATTGATCATCCATTAAATCATTTCAGGTCTAGTTGTGTGATGCACTACAGTGTGTACGAGGACGTGTCAGAATGAACAGGAAGTCATTTTCACTGGACTACATTAGTGTGCATGCATCAGTCACGAGCTGCCCGAACTGAGACATGGAAAGCACATTTCATTTTCATGGAAAAACACGGAATATTTTAGTTGTCCTGATAAAAGATGTATTTCTCAAGGCAGACAAAGTTTGGGCTGCTCGTGATTGTTTAGATGTCTGAGTTTCCTCAACTAGTGCAAACGGATCCGAAGTCTCTCCGGAGACACACTCGTTCTATCCCGGCTACATTAAACTGATTAATATGAGGACTAAGCTGAGGTTGAATGAGTCTCCGAGATTTTCCGAGTTGCATCCGTTGCCGAGTCTGAAATACTGGTCTCCCTCCTGTCCCACGCGTGGCTCCCCCTTCTGGCCGGTGTTGCAGTGCATCAGCGGCGGCTGGTAGGACGTGGCACGTCTGTGCGGTCGGTCTGGACTCTTGCCGTTGGTCGGTCTCTGGCCGTTATACAGAAGACCGTGTCCCTCAGAGTCTTGACCCATGCTGAAGAGCTCATACTCGGTGTGTGGCAGACGGATGCCCAGCGGGGCACATCCAGAGGTGGCGGTCACGTCCTGTGAGACGCCCAGCTTCCAGGAGCCTTCTGCGCCACACTTATCCCCACTGAAGATGTTCAGGAGGGTTGTGGTGGCCACGTCCATGGGCGTCACCTTCATGTGGGTCACTAGAGGAGCACACACAGATCAGTGGGTCGTTAGAAGGCCTGCTGGCCTCAATTAATTTACAATTTTCAAATGAAACCGATTACAGTGGACGTGACCTCATGATGCTTTCTCATCATGTAATTGTGTTGGTTTGACAAAGCCAGCATACTGTTAGTCAAATCCCTAAACCAAAACTATAATTCCTCAGAGAGCTTTCAAATGACATTCACCCAAATTGGTAGAAACCATTAGAATGTTCTGTAATAGTGTGCTGTGTCTTTTCCAACTGATCGGACTTACGGTTTTCACACAACGGACAATCAAAAATGGGGAATATCCCATAGACTTAAATTGACGGAATGTTGAAACGAGCCGACGGAATGCTCGTTAATTTAATGCAAATGTAAACAAACCCACAAAAGCCCTTTAATCAGCTCTCTTTATATATATATATATACTTTGTGACAGTCTATCTGACTATCTAGCAAGCTAGCTGGCGGTTATGTCCGTATTAACATCAAACTTTCAACAACTAATTGAAACCATAGACTGTAAAAAAAAGATGTGCGACGCCCCTTCGCTCTCTTCCATTGGTGAGAACTGAAGCCGCCAGTGTCCCGATATGGCGCTGACATCTTGGGACTTGAGTCTGCGCAGTTGCCATTTCGGGACCAGACCTGCGCAGTAGTGAGCAGGAAGTAAAGCCGCGAAATCAAGGCCCCGCCCTCACTCTCGCTGAATCAATCGCAAGCACACGCCCCTTTTGACTTTTATGACGGTGTGAAATAATTAATTATAGAAATGTAGATATTAAATTTAAAGCTCCAATCTCCTCAGTCCTCCGAAGATCCCAAATAAAAGTCCGTTGGTGCTTCAGTGACTACTTCAGTGAGAACCTGTCAATCACAGCTGTCAATCATGATGTCACAGCAGCGTTTTTATAGCATCAAATAACTAAAAACAAACTTATTTTGAAAACAAACACTTGAAATGACATCATCGTGATAGAAACGACAGTAAATGACTGAAACTATCTTTGGAAAAAAGATATGTGAAGTGTAATTTAATTGTTTATTTGGTCTCACGTCCCGTTGAATAACATGGGAGGCGGGGTTTATGACCTATACTAGGACCAGCCACCGGGGGGCGATCGAGACGTTTTGGCTTCACTTTTGAGGGCTTGTGTGGCACACTTGGGTGAAACTTTCAGACAAGGTTTAGTCAAGCCAGCATCAAAGTTGGTGTTGCCAGAAGTGCTTTCTTTGTTCATACATTTTTTTAGAGATTAATGAATGTAGTTATTAAATATTTCCTGTCTGCAACAAAGCCACAAAAGGAATAGCTTTGCCATTAAGAGCGCTGCCATAGAAACTCAAAATCTCATTCCGAGGATGAACAGCTTGCCATTGAATATCAAAATGTTCCTCTGTTAATTGTATTAATCCCAAAGACATTTTAGCAAGTTAGGGTTAGGAATTAAAGTGCAGCTCCTATCTACTTGAATGAGGAAAGGCCAAAATCATCAAACGGTTCGGTCAGGTTTCTGATCAAAGAACATATTTTAAATCAGCAGTGAAATCTGACAATGCTGGGACCATAAACTGTGCTTCGTTATCCCGGATTACGCCCAAAAAAAACGCAATTCTCCCGGTTTGTATAGCTCATGTTCTCAAGTTGATTGACAGGCGATGTCTGTATCTTAAAGCTGATTGGCTCTTTAACCTGTAGGGCGGGGCTTACTTTTCTACATCCACCCAGAGCCATATAGAGAGAGAGTAGCGACAACTCCATTGACTCCAATGGAACGTTTTTTTTACAGCAATGGCGGCTCGTGGAGCCTCTCAATAGTTCCCGGAAGTAGCAGCAAACACCGTAGAGATGCATCAGAACAAACCGTTTGCGACGCACTTTTAAAAGGTGAGACGTTTAAAGAATAATATTATCTTATTCTGTATATTATCAGTACATCTAAATAAAAATAACTTGTAAATTAAAACCTTATAGTTGAGTATTACTCATTAAATTAGGAGATAAGGGATGTTATCGGATAACTAACAGATTAGGCAAGGATTGGAGCTGGATAAAGTATTATATTTTAAAATGTAATTTACTCCTGTGATGCCAAGCTGAATTTTCAGCCTCATTACTTTTGAACTGCAGTTTATATACGAGTATGCTTAAGTTGTTTTAAAGCTGAATATATTGTGTATATGAATAAGTATTGTAAGAATTATACATTAGATATATAATATTTATAATACATAAATAATTATATTACTATACATAGAATTGTAAGAATTGTAAACAATAAGCTTCATTTCACTAAATTGTACATTTCCGTAACTGCTGCTAATAGTTAATAGTTCATTGACCCATTGTGCGGTGCGAGCTGGAAACCACCTGTCACCAGCCTGTCTCTGTACTATCTGAAAAGTCATAAATATGACATTAGTTACCATGAGATTAGTGAAAACAATGAACATGAGGTAACATAAAAAGGCAACAGAAACCCTAGCCTGAAATAAGTTGAGGCAAATAACGGTAAGCGAACACTAATCCTCAAATATTAGCTGATTTGATCTTTTAAAAAACAACATCGCTGTAACAACATACTCATGCTACATACATATGTCGGTGTGTTACATAAATATATAAAATAAATGCATTTATTGACTACTAATTACCAGAAATCGCAGTTCTGTCACTCTACTCTAACAGTTTGGAATGACCGCCAAAGCACTTCCTGGAACTATCTGAAGTCTACGTGAATCACGTGACGATCAACATTTAGAACTTCCGTTGTCGCAACTCTCTCTCTATATGGCTCTGCATCCACCATATTGGGTGTTCCAATTCCTCCCATTCATTTGAATACGAGTGCTCCGTCTCTCTGGTAATTCCGACAGGGACGGTTTGTTTACATTTGAATATTTTGACAATTGGAGTTTGAATAGTCTTGGCCTGTTTGAACCTTTCGTCAATGTATTGTCTATGGGATATTTGATCGCCCGTTACAGGAAAACCTTCTGTCTGATCCATTCGAAAATTCACATCAACCCGAGTCAGAACAGTCTGAAGGTCTGTGCCAAATTTGGTGAATGTAGCTTGGAAGCTCCGGGAGTAGTTACAGTCAGGAACGTTGGTCTTGGTTTAGGGGTTGTCTGAAGGGTGATAGTATGTTGGCTTTTTCAAGTACACTTCAAGAAAGTAAACTTGCATCCTTTTGGTAGTATCGACTCAAGAGCACACTTCTGAATCATAAAATGACAAATGGACACTCTACAGTCTCCTGGACTTTATGGATACACTCAAGTAAAAAACACAAATCCACATTAAGTCATGTTGGGGCGGGAAACAGCCTTGATACTTTTTAGAGACAATGTTCAGGGAATTCTGTGGCTGTAGAGTCCGTGCAGGACTGTTCGGCAACAAACAAATCAAAACCCCAATCACTGACCTGTGAAGGTAAACTCTACGCCGCCCATGACTGTGTTTGAAGGAACTCCTCGGCTGTATTGTCCGCTGGCTGTGATGCTGAAGGCCGGATGTCGGCACAGGGGATCGGAGAAATGCTCGTACTGTCCTTCCCAGATGCTCCTGTCCTCCTGAAAGGTCAGATGTCGGGTGAGGAAGAGGACGCCCGGCCGCACTTCACATCGTGTGCTCACCCAGTTTCCATGGAGACGCACAGGACGGTTGCTCTGGGATGGTAAGACAGGTGGATGATGAAGATCGGCCAAAGCGATGATTCCACAGATTCCACAGCGACGCTCATCGACCTGACAGAAACGAGTACACAGATGATTTGATAGGTCAAACTCCCTGCCAGCTAAAACCAGATTCAGATGGTTTTACCTGGTTTCTTGCTGGTCCAAGCCCGTCTAAATCAGTGGTTCTCAATCTTTTTGACTCATATAAGACAATATATGAGGGCTAAGATGAACACAAACTTTATGAACATAAACTTGGCATATAAATGGATAAAATAATGAATCTTGAACCATGTAAGAACAGGTGTTGAAGAGAGATGTTAAAGTAAGCTATAAATGAGTTTTTCAGTGATTTTTTAGCACTTTTAGATTTGCTATAGCAAGATAGTTTCTTTTAATATAGCTTATAAATGTACCTTAATTTATAAGGTAATTCTTAGTCATCTTTAGGCCCCTTTGGATGTTTGCGGAGGCCTCCTGCTTGAGAACCACTGGTCTAAATGGTTGGTTTCAACTATATAGACTCTGAAGATCCATCAAAAACCAGCTTGATCAGATGCAGAAATGTGTGTTCCAGTGTGGCACTTACAATGGAAGTGAATGGGGCCCATTCATGGAGGGATTAAAGGCAGAAATTGTTATTATTTGAGCTGTAAATTTGTTTAAATTGTCACTTTAACACAGTTTAATGATATTAGGATTTACGCCATTATGTTTGTCATTGCATCAAAGTTGTATAATTGTCTATATCTTCACACAGATGAGGTCAGTGAGTGATTTAATGACAGTAAAATCATGTTAACACACATATTGTTTATGTGTCAGTGAGTATTTTAATATCGTACAGATTAAACCCCATTGACTTACATTGGAAGTGTCTCACTGGAACACACATTTAAGTCAAAATAGATTTTTATGTTAATCAACATTATGCCACAAATGCTGTCGGTTGAGATAAACTTGTATTAAACGTGGAACGGGCCCTCACACGCTGGTGCCCGTTGGTGCTGCTGTGCCAGGGGAATGTCACTCCAATGTTTTTAGCATTATTTACACTTGACACGCCGTGCAGTGAAAACTCAAAAGCTTCACGATGTAGCATCGCCAATGTCTTTAAATTATAATGACCAAATATGAAGTAGATCAGATGAAATCTCTAGAAGCAGTTTGTTAAAATACAAGGTCTGGAAATGGCAAAAACTGAAGTGACAATTCAAAATGGCTGACTTCCTGTTGAGTTTAGGGCATGTGTTCAAGAGACTTTTTTGTAGGTATTGGCATATTACACATGTGTACCGAGTTTCGTACATGTAGGTGAAACGTAGCGTAAAGCGCACATCGTTGAATGTTTGTAGGTGGCGCTTTTGAGCCATTTTGCCACATCTAATTCTGAAACCCACCACTTCTGAGTTTCATGAGTTTTCGAGCATGTTGAGGCGCTAAAAATGTGATTAATTTGGGAAATAAATAACAAACACCTAGAACAACAATAGGGTGCTCAGGCCCTAATGAACTTAAATATTTGAGTTATGTGTCCAAAATTGGACATTTCAAGTTAAAATTAAGACAACTTGATTTTTATAGTAATGACAACTTTAGAGTTTACAGTGCAGAAGACATTCAAACTATTGTTTTGAAGAGCAAATCGAGTCAATATGAGACAAAACAAATATCAATAACAAAATATAGATGTAAGCAGCAATCAACGGGCCCAAGCACCGTGGACTCATTTCCTCCTGGCGGCTTTAGTAAAACAATGCAGAACATTTGGTGATTTGTATAAATGTAAATAGATTTTTTCAAAGACTGTTGTAAGGGCCACACTTCCTGCTGCCAGTTGGTGGCGCTACGACCGTGACCCACAGTAGGTACATCAATGCGATCAGCCCTCAAGGCCAAACATACGGGTCAATTTTGATGTAAATCACATGATGCACGCAGACGATATTAAACAATTATTTTTCCTATTTTTTGGTTACTTTATCGCATCGCTATGGAGACACCATTTGAGACATCAAAAATCCGTTCATAATTCGGCATCTTCAATGTCTTGGCATGATGTTGCCCACGCTCGGTGCCTGTCACATAAATCTCCTAGGAGGAGTATTTAGAATTCCAGAGCATGCATTTTTCAAACAATGCAACATGACAGACTTCCTGTTGGGCGGAGCCTATAACTATGAGTGTGAAAGTTGTCCAGCTTGATGAGATCGACATGTGTACATAGTTTGGTGACTGTGCATGTGCTACCCATATACAGTAAAAAAAAGATGGACGACGCCCCTTCGCTCTCTTCCATTGGTGAGAACTGAAGCCGCCAGTGTCCCGATATGGCGCTGACATCTTGGGACTTGAGTCTGCGCAGTTGCGATTTCGGGACCAGACCTGCGCAGTAGTGAACAGGAAGTAAAGCCGCGAAATCAAGGCCCCGCCCTCACTCTCGCTGAATCAATCACAAGCACACGCCCCTTTTGACTTTTATGACGGTGTGAAATAATTAATTATAGAAATGTAGATATTAAATTTAAAGCTCCAATCTCCTCAGTCCTCCGAAGATCCCAAATAAAAGTCAGTTGGTGCTTCAGTGACTACTTCAGTGAGAACCTGTCAATCACAGCTGTCAATCATGATGTCACAGCAGCGTTTTTATAGCATCAAATAACTAAAAACAAACTTATTTTGAAAACAAACACTTGAAATGACATCAACGTGATAGAAACGACAGTAAATGACAGAAACTATCTTTGGAAATAAGATATGTGAAGTGTAATTTAATTGTTTAGTTGGTCTCACGTCCCGTTGAATAACATGGGGGGGCGGGGTTTATGACCTATACTAGGACCAGCCACCGGGGGGCGATCGAGACGTTTTGGCTTCACTTTTGAGGGCTTGTGCGGCACATATTATTATATTATTATATATTTATTGTATATATCACAATAAATATCTGAGCCTCTGCTTTTAGGCAAAAAAAAAATGATTTTATTTTATCTTCATTTGTTCTTTTTTTATTGCGACTTGAACAGAGGAAGGTTTTGTCAAAAACAACATTTCGGACAAAAGGCTGAGAAAAAGGCATTTCTATCAAACAAGTGCTTTAGTATTAGTATGGTGTTCCACTTCACGTTTGAGACGATCGCAGTCTGTTTGTTTGATCAAAGAGTTGCGTACTCTTTCAAAACATGCGCGCGGGTCTTCCTTACCATATACCACCTAAAACACGGATACCCGGAAAATTCCGTGTTTGGCGGGGAAAGAGTTAAGGGACCCAAAAGCCCCTGAAACCTTGAAAAGCAGAATGTTAGCAGTAAGCCTTAGGAAAACAATATGGCCTCCGCACTTACAGTGCTTGGGCCCTAATTATGACACAGACCTAAAATATGAGCTGGTTAATCCTTCAGAGGTTCGGTTTAATAACGACGATTATCTCGCTTGTCATGACAAATTATTATTGCTAGAAGTCTCCTCCATTCATCTGTCTGAGAACGTCTCTAATGCATCGATTCAATCCACTCGAAATGAACACCTTCATGCCACATAACAGTCGTGCACGAGAACGTTACGACGCTAGAAGTTGTGGACCGTAATTCTTAGAATTGTGGGAATTGTGTCCATCAGTCAGAGAAGCTTGTGGGATGGCGGGTCGTTCACACGGGACACGTGTTCATACAGGAGGCACGAGAAGCACTTGACTTTGGATCAGTTGGCGTTGCTTACTCGAGTCAGGCTCCCCATCAATTATTCAGTCTTGAACTAGAATTCATTAACATTGCATTATGTGTTTCACATCGGCTTTTAGCCGCGGTGAGGGCTGGCGGGGGGGCTGCGCTCACATGAAAGAAATGAATCCATCAGAAATGGCTCATCTCGCAGGTCCTCCAATGCCTAGGGCACATGCCGAGCTCGAAACCACACCGCTGCCCTTTGCAAACACCATTTCCACATCACCTTTGAAGCAGATGGGAGATCAGCTGCGTGGACATGTCCCGACACGCCTCAAATCACACCAATTTAACCACAGAAACACGAAACGCATCCATCTCGCTCAAGCAGACGCACATCTCAGTAATGCCGAAGTGAAATTACAGTGAAGGCTTTCAATGAATACGTAATGCTCACAGCGGCCCTGATGGAGAGACGGAGACGCCTCGCATGAATTATTACAGCCAATGTCACATCCCAAATTAAGTACAATGTTATGTATTATACAGCATTTAACTTCAGCAAACATGACATCTGATGAATTAATCATTCTTCCACCAAAAGCTTCCTGTATTTTGCAGGTTTTATTTGAAGTTACACTGAATGTATAAAGTTTAACGCATTTGTGAATCTGTTCAAGTGTTTCCAAACATGAGATTATTTCAGCAAAAGTGTGGAATAAGAATGTGTTAAATACTTTATCTCTAACGGGACGGGGCGTTGATACAGATTTCCCAATTTCAATCCATTTTGATTTAATTCAGTTTCATATGAGTATATTTCAGTCTACATTATCAGGTCTTAAAGGGTTAACGCACACAAAAATGGCTGCTAGCTGAACTGCCTGTAGTCTTAAAGAGACAGTACACTTTTAGCACTTGTTCAAACGTATCAGTGTAAATACTTAAATAGTACAAATTGTGTAAACAATATACATTATCCATATACATTATATACACTCTGTACTATATAATATATGCAATTTTAAGACGTCATATTTATTGATGATGTACATGGAATTTGCTCATTTTTAAAAAGCTGAAATGTAACAAAAGTATAAAATAAAATGTATATTTTTGTGATGTACATTGTTAGAAGGTCCCCTGGTTAAAGGGTGAGTTCCCCCAAAAATGAAAATTATCCCTTAATTTACTCCATCATTAAAGTAATCCATACAGTTCCAGGGGGTTAATAAAGGCCTTCTGAAGCAATGTGTTTGTGTAAGACAAATATCCATATTTATAACTTTATAAACTATAATCACTGGCTTCCGGTAACGGCCGTCCATGCGTCCCGCTGTAAACATCGTTCACGTCCACGTTTGTCACTTCTCACCGGAGCTTACGCTACGCCTACGTCATACACCGGAACTCGACTCTCTCGTGAACGCACGGACAGCCATTACCGGAAGCCAGTGATTATAGTTATATAATCACTGGTTATATTATAGTTATAAATATGGATATTTTTATGGGGGGCGGGACAACAGATAGTTCAACTCACACCACCGGTTGATTAAACAGATTGTCCTGCCCCCAACGCACACCACCGGTTGATTAAACAGATAGCCCCGCCCCCAACTCACACCACCAGTTGATTAAACAGATAGTCCCACCCTCAACTCACACCACCGGTTGATTAAACAGATAGCTCCGCCCCAAACTCACACCACTTGTTCATTAAACAGATAGCCCCACCCCCAACTCACACCACCGGTTGATTAAACAGATAGCCCCGCCCCAACTCACACCACCGGTTCATTAAACAGATAGCCACGCCCCCAACTCACACCACCGGTTGATTAAACAGATAGCCCCGCCCCCAACTCACAACACCGGAAACAGATAGCCCCGCCCCCAACTCACAACACCGGTTGATTAAACAGATAGCCCCGCCCCCAACGCACACCACCGGTTGATTAAACAGATAGCCCCGCCCCCAACTCACACCACCGGTTGATTCAACAGATAGCCCCGCCCCCAACGCACACACCGGTTCATTAAACAGATAGCCCCGCCCCCAACTCACACCACCGGTTCATTAAACAGATAGCCCCGCCCCCAACTCACACCACCGGTTGATTAAACAGATAGCCTTGCCCCCAACGCACACACCGGTTCATTAAACAGATAGCCCCGCCCCCAACTCACACCACCGGTTCATTAAACAGATAGCCCCGCCCCCAATGCACACCACCAGTTGATTAAACAGATAGCCTCGCCCCCAACGCACACACCGGTTCATTAAACAGATAGCCCCGCCCCCAACGCACACCACCGGTTGATTAAACAGATAGCCTCGCCCCCAACGCACACCACCGGTTGATTAAACAGATAGCCCCGCCCCCAACGCACACCACCGGTTGATTAAACAGATAGCCTCGCCCCCAACGCACACCACCGGTTCATTAAACAGATAGCCCCGCCCCCAACGCACACCACCGGTTGATTAAACAGATAGCCCCGCCCCCAACGCACACACCGGTTCATTAAACAGATAGCCCCGCCCCCAACGCACACCACCGGTTGATTAAACAGATAGCCCCGCCCCCAACGCACACACCGGTTCATTAAACAGATAGCCCCGCCCCCAACGCACACCACCGGTTGATTAAACAGATAGCCTCGCCCCCAACGCACACACCGGTTGATTAAACAGATAGCCCCGCCCCCAACGCACACACCGGTTCATTAAACAGATAGTCCTGCCCCCAACGCACACACCGGTTCATTAAACAGATAGTCCTGCCCCCAACGCACACCACCGGTTCATTAAACAGATAGTCCCGCCCCAACTCACACCACCGGTTCATTAAACAGATAGTCCCGCCCCCAACTCACAACACCGGTTCATTAAACAGATAGTCCTGCCCCCAACTCACACCACCGGTTGATTAAACAGATAGTCCCGCCCCCAACTCACAACACCGGTTCATTAAACAGATAGTCCTGCCCCCAACTCACACCACCGGTTGATTAAACAGATAGTCCGCCCCCAACTCACACCACCGGTTGATTAAACAGATAGTCCCGCCCCCAACGAACACACCGGTTCATTAAACAGATAGTCCCGCCCCAACTCACAACACCGGTTCATTAAACAGATAGTCCCGCCCCAACTCACAACACCGGTTCATTAAACAGATAGTCCCGCCCCAACTCACAACACCGGTTGATTAAACAGATAGTCCTGCCCCCAACTCACACCACCGGTTCATTAAACAGATAGTCCCGCCCCAACTCACAACACCGGTTCATTAAACAGATAGTCCCGCCCCCAACGCACACCACCGGTTCATTAAACAGATAGTCCTGCCCCCAACTCACACCACCGGTTGATTAAACAGATAGTCCCGCCCCAACTCACACCACCGGTTGATTAAACAGATAGTCCCGCCCCAACGCACACACTGGTTCATTAAACAGATAGTCCCGCCCCAACGCACACACCGGTTCATTAAACAGATAGCCCCGCCCCCAACGCACACCACCGGTTGATTAAACAGATAGCCTCGCCCCCAACTCACACCACCGGTTGATTAAACAGATAGCCCCGCCCCCAACGCACACACCGGTTCATTAAACAGATAGTCCCGCCCCCAACGCACACCACCGGTTCATTAAACAGATAGTCCTGCCCCAACTCACACCACCGGTTGATTAAACAGATAGTCCCGCCCCAACTCACACCACCGGTTGATTAAACAGATAGTCCTGCCCCCAACTCACACCACCGGTTGATTAAACAGATAGCCCCGCCCCCAACTCACACCACCGGTTGATTAAACAGATAGTCCTGCCCCCAACTCACACCACCGGTTGATTAAACAGATAGCCCCGCCCCCAACTCACAACACCGGTTCATTAAACAGATAGTCCCGCCCCAACTCACACCACCGGTTGATTAAACAGATAGTCCCGCCCCAACTCACACCACCGGTTGATTAAACAGATAGTCCTGCCCCCAACTCACACCACCGGTTGATTAAACAGATAGCCCCGCCCCCAACTCACAACACCGGTTGATTAAACAGATAGTCCTGCCCCCAACTCACACCACCGGTTGATTAAACAGATAGCCCCGCCCCCAACTCACAACACCGGTTCATTAAACAGATAGTCCCGCCCCAACTCACACCACCGGTTGATTAAACAGATAGCCCCGCCCCCAACTCACAACACCGGTTCATTAAACAGATAGCCCCGCCCCCAACGCACACCACCGGTTGATTAAACAGATAGCCTCGCCCCCAACGCACACCACCGGTTGATTAAACAGATAGCCCCGCCCCCAACGCACACACCGGTTCATTAAACAGATAGTCCTGCCCCCAACGCACACACCGGTTCATTAAACAGATAGTCCTGCCCCCAACGCACACACCGGTTCATTAAACAGATAGTCCCGCCCCAACTCACACCACCGGTTCATTAAACAGATAGTCCCGCCCCCAACTCACAACACCGGTTCATTAAACAGATAGTCCCGCCCCCAACTCACATCACCGGTTGATTAAACAGATAGTCCCGCCCCCAACTCACAACACCGGTTCATTAAACAGATAGTCCTGCCCCCAACTCACACCACCGGTTGATTAAACAGATAGTCCCGCCCCCAACTCACACCACCGGTTGATTAAACAGATAGTCCCGCCCCCAACGAACACACCGGTTCATTAAACAGATAGTCCCGCCCCAACTCACAACACCGGTTCATTAAACAGATAGTCCCGCCCCCAACTCACACCACCGGTTGATTAAACAGATAGTCCCGCCCCAACTCACAACACCGGTTCATTAAACAGATAGTCCCGCCCCAACTCACAACACCGGTTCATTAAACAGATAGTCCCGCCCCAACTCACAACACCGGTTGATTAAACAGATAGTCCTGCCCCCAACTCACACCACCGGTTGATTAAACAGATAGTCCCGCCCCAACTCACAACACCGGTTCATTAAACAGATAGCCCCGCCCCCAACGCACACCACCGGTTCATTAAACAGATAGTCCTGCCCCCAACTCACACCACCGGTTGATTAAACAGATAGTCCCGCCCCAACTCACACCACCGGTTGATTAAACAGATAGCCCCGCCCCAACGCACACACTGGTTCATTAAACAGATAGTCCCGCCCCAACGCACACACCGGTTCATTAAACAGATAGCCCGCCCCCAACGCACACCACCGGTTGATTAAACAGATAGCCTCGCCCCCAACTCACACCACCGGTTGATTAAACAGATAGCCCCGCCCCCAACGCACACACCGGTTCATTAAACAGATAGTCCCGCCCCCAACGCACACCACCGGTTCATTAAACAGATAGTCCCGCCCCAACTCACAACACCGGTTGATTAAACAGATAGTCCCGCCCCAACTCACACCACCGGTTCATTAAACAGATAGTCCCGCCCCAACTCACACCACCGGTTGATTAAACAGATAGTCCTGCCCCCAACTCACACCACCGGTTGATTAAACAGATAGTCCCGCCCCCAACTCACAACACCGGTTCATTAAACAGATAGTCCCGCCCCAACTCACACCACCGGTTGATTAAACAGATAGTCCTGCCCCCAACTCACACCACCGGTTGATTAAACAGATAGTCCCGCCCCAACTCACAACACCGGTTGATTAAACAGATAGTCCCGCCCCCAACTCACACCACCGGTTGATTAAACAGATAGTCCCGCCCCAACTCACACCACCGGTTGATTAAACAGATAGCCCGCCCCCAACTCACAACACCGGTTGATTAAACAGATTGTCCCTTCTTTTTATTCTATTCTGCTCTATTCTTCGTTGCATTATTATTCCGGTTGACACTATGTGACCCTGCTGAACTCTTCTTCTCAATATTAATGCTCTGCTGTGAGCGGTGACTGTACAACACATTCAGTTCATCAGTATGGATCAATGGAGATGTCAGTCTGCTGCAGTTTCTGACCTTGGCACTCTGTAGGGGGGTCTGGTAGCCAGAGGGCTGGTGAAGTCTCCTCTGAGCGCGCTCCGTGTGAACGTCTCCTAGGAACAGCTCCTCCGCTTGTCTGCTGGGGTCGCCATGGTGATGGCGCCTCTCCAGCCGCATGAGCTGCAGTTCCTGCATGCTGAAGTCTAAGCCACGGGTGCAGTCATGACCCGGCGACGCCCACTCCTTGTCCCACAGCTGGTAGGTCAGGCCCGGCTGCAGCGGGTGCCGGAGGTCGCATGCTGTCTCTAGTTGTCTCTGCACATGTGATGCCGCCGCCGGCCCGTGACACAGCAGCTGAACGTGGGTCAGGTGGTACTCGGACTCTGTGCCCCCGCGGATCGCCCATGAGGCCTGGCGTGGGCGGACGCTGCCCTGGATCAGGAGGGTGAAGCTGGGATCGGTGCAGTGGTTGTCCTGGTAATAGAACTGCAGCGCCTCGAAGGTGTCGTTAGAGTAGAAGTGATAGGAGCGAGTGAGGAACTCT